>NC_069503.1:226730730-227030730 GCF_027579735.1 Bombina bombina | reverse complement strand
AAAGGTACAAATTCTAACAAAATGACTGTAGTCGACCACTTTAGGGAACTTGCCGCTCTAGACCCTCCTCTTCAACAAGGAGAACACCCCCCCGCAAGGTCTCAATGACCCTTCAGGGCCTCTATCCACTACTGAAGACATGGCCTCCAATATTGTGAACATTCTCACTCAACCTAATGCGAGACACACTTACTAAAGCTATAAAAGGCTCTGCAGCCGAACTGAGAAGAGACATAGCTGCAGTAGGTGAATGTACCGAAGCGCTAGAGGGGAAACACGAAGATCTAGCTATAGATCATGCAAATTTGCTCTCATATTCCCAAAATCTGGTGACCCAGATAACAGATCTAAAACTTAAGCTTGCAGAACTGGAAGACAGGTCTAGGAGAAATAACTTGAGATTCTGTGGAATCTCTGAAGAAGTAAACTCCACTGACCTAGAAAGCTTCATCAAAGAACTATGGGGCCTATCTATCAAGCTCTGAATGGAGCTTGACGGCCCGTGTTTCTGGCGAGTCTTCAGAGTCGCCAAAAACAGCAGTTGTGAAGCAGCGGTCATAAAGACTGCTGCTCCATAACCCTGTCTGCCTGCTCTGAGCAGGCAGACAGGATTCGGCGGAATTCAACTCGATCGAGTACGATCGGGTTGATTGACACCCCCTGCTGGCGGCCAATTGGCCACGAGTCTGCAGGGGGTGGCACTCTTGCCATTCTAACAAAATGACTGTAGTCGACCACTTTAGGGAACTTGCCGCTCTAGACCCTCCTCTTCAACAAGGAGAACACCCCCCCGCAAGGTCTCAACGACCCTTCAGGGCCTCTATCCACTACTGAAGACATGGCCTCCAATATTGTGAACATTCTCACTCAACCTAATGCAAGACACACTTACTAAAGCTATAAAAGGCTCTGCAGCCGAACTGAGAAGAGACATAGCTGCAGTAGGTGAATGTACCGAAGCGCTAGAGGGGAAACACGAAGATCTAGCTATAGATCATGCAAATTTGCTCTCATATTCCCAAAATCTGGTGACCCAGATAACAGATCTAAAACTTAAGCTTGCAGAACTGGAAGACAGGTCTAGGAGAAATAACTTGAGATTCTGTGGAATCTCTGAATAAGTAAACTCCACTGACCTAGAAAGCTTCATCAAAGAACTATGGGGCCTATCTATCAAGCTCTGAATGGAGCTTGACGGCCCGTGTTTCTGGCGAGTCTTCAGAGTCGCCAAAAACAGCAGTTGTGAAGCAGCGGTCATAAAGATTGCTGCTCCATAACCCTGTCTGCCTGCTCTGAGCAGGCAGACAGGATTCGGCGGAATTCAACTCGATCGAGTACGATCAGGTTGATTGACACCCCCTGCTGGCGGACAATTGGCCACGAGTCTGCAGGGGGTGGCACTCTTGTGAGCTGCTGGTGCAATGCTGAATACGGAGAGCGTATTGCTCTCCGCATTCAGCGATGTCTGTCGGACCTGATCTGCACTGTCGGATCAGATCTGACAGACATTTAATAAATATGCCTCTATGTCTCAAGCTTATGCCAACTCCTGATCCCCCGGATCTCTTAATTGAGCGGGTGCATAGGGTGCCCAGACCCAGAAACATACCGCAAGAGAAACCCAGGGATGTCCTGGCGAGGATCCATTTCTTCACGCACAAAGAAAAAATCCTACGGGAGTTAGCCAATAACCCTAGCCTTTCGGAAAAGTTCCAATCAATATCCATCTACCCAGATGTGTCTGTCTTTACCCTTCAAAAGAGGAGATCTTTTAGATCTATCACCCAAGCCCTCAGGAAACAAAGCATCAGAAATCGCTGGGTATATCCCACCAAGCTGATCATTTCCAAAGATGGCGAGACTCACACAATCTTTACCCCAAAAGAAGGATTTGTCTTACTTAAGGACTGGGACCTTAATGTACCAGCTGAACCCACCCACCAGCTGAACCCATTTAAGAAACTCCAGGCTTTAGCTCGAGAATGGATCCCACTTCCTCAGTGGCCAGCTACTTGAGCTGTCTCATAGAGACAAACCTTTTGGACAGCTGTCACTTTAGCTCTCCGGACAGGAGACAGCGACCCCCAAAGCGGGTACCATAGATCATACAGTGATATTGTAACAAGTATAGTTTTTGTTTGTTTCCAGGAAATGCATATTAGTGTATTTCCTATGCATTTCCCATTGTTAAGGTTGGTTTTGGTTGTTTTTTTCTAGGATATAATAGGTATTCCCCTCCTGTGTAGAGACAAGTTCTCTGATGCTTTACTTACTAATGTACTTAATCACAGTTTACATGAGTTCCTTAAAGTACTTAACCAACTCAGTATTACCTTGTTTAGTTGACTCCTCTCACCAACATGCCTTGAACAATGTTTCCCCTTACCAACCCCCTATAGGGTACCCCCTCCCAATGATGTACCAAGATTAGTTTCTGGGCCCCTTTCAGAGTTCCTCTCCCTGAGGTCTAATTTTCTTCTATTGTTCCCTGTATTGTTCCCAACTAACTACTTTTAATGTTGTTCAATTAATTACTGACTAACCCCCTCATTTACCCCAACGTTAGTTCCTTGGGTCCAGTAGCTATTGAAACCCCAAATCGGGCTCTAACCCACATAGAGAAGGACCCCTTATTATTCTCCTGCACGTTAGATTTATGATGCCAGTTGTAATGAGCAAACCCTCCCACTACCCGAAAAACTGAGTAAAATTACACTTAATTGTTCAATTCTTCCCCTAGGGTGTTAGTCTCCCTAGTGGCTCATCTTATATCATTTTGATCTATCTCCCCCCTATAACTAAATGTATTTTAATCCCCTTAATGGGGACCGAAGAGGTCAACTTAGTTCCTTAGTTGTGCCTCAACGTTAGGTGGAGTAACCTTCCACCTCCTATTTGTATATTCACATGATTTTAACTATAGCTCCCACCAGAGTAGGACCTATTGTGCCTTTCTGAAATATTTGTTATCTACTCAGGTTGCTATTGGTGTTCCTTTTAATCTTATTCTGAGATCAATGTTTGGTTTATTTTTATTTTTTACGTACAATTGTTGATATTATTTTGTTACTGTGTCTGTGACTTATGTTATATTATTTATTTTTGCATACAGAGTAGCTATCACTTGTATTGGTTTTGCTGCTATATCCGGGGGACAGCTTTCTGGGTCTCTTTCTCTCTGTGAGGACCTTGTTTGGGTCTTCCGGCTTCTTGGATCTCCAGGAGTGGTAAGCTTCCCCTTTCTTTTCACTACCTCTTAGTCTACCCTTTTCTATCTGATCCCCTCCCATCTTAAAGTACGACAATGAGACAAACACATGAAACCCTGACGTTTGCATCCCTAAACTTGAAGGGTCTAAACTCCCCTACTAAAAGGAGTATGCTGAATAATTCCATGAAATCCCTTAATGCAGCAGTGCTCTTTCTTCAAGAAACACACTGGCCCTCTTTACTCCCCATGCCTTTTCGATTACCAGACTACCCTATAATGGTTCAATCCTCTTTCCAAGACAAATCGATGTAGCAATATTTTTCCATAGAAACATAGGGGTCGAGCAGTTGAGTCTGGAAACAGATACAGAGGGCATATTCCTAATCCTTCAATGCAAATTAAATGGGGCCTTATTCAACCTTGTTAATCTATACGCCTCCAATCAGTCTCAACCCAGCTTCCTGAGAAATCTCCTTAATAGAGTTGAAAAGATCAAGGCGGGAACCCTGATCCTGTGCAGGGATTATTATTTTAAATTTCTTTTATTGAGGACTTAAAGTAACATATACAAAAGATAGAAATAAAAAACATTGTACATATCAGGTATTCATATCATATCTGCGAAACAAAAATGCACATACAATGTGTTAGTCCCCATTTCCCCCGCCCCCCCCTTCTAGATAAACTAGGCCACTCAGTCATAAGTACTATGTTTAATAAGGGGTTGTTTAACTGGTATAAGAACCACATATAAACCACTTGGCAACATAAAACAAAGAGTAATTATATAGATAAACCTGTATCTTTAAGGTTAAATCTTGATGTAACTAGACCACACAGAGTAAAAACATTGCCTACTAGAAGATTAGAGCAAACATAACCTCTAAATTTTTGCTATAGAATTCTAATTGCTCTCTCCTTACATGGTACCGGATAAGTGTGAAGTGTCAAATATTGGCATTTATAAGTCAGAGATGTTAATGAAATAAGGTTTCCTATAAGTTGCTGTCATCTCAAGGAAAGTGAAATGTAGGATGTGCTCCATGGTATATATAATATTTGGTGGCATATGAAAGAAAAAATAATGTAACTGACCCATCAGCGTCCTCCGCCCCGGCCGCAGGCTAGAGGATGCCAACCGAGCCCCACCCTTGTATACACATACAGTATATTCATTTAGCCTCATAAGCTTTGAATGTCATCAAAAAACTAACTGGCATCTATTGAAAAGCTGTCCATTACATCTATTATAAAAATATTAATTCCAATAACAATACACACTAAACTATAAACTAGATAGTCAGCTATAGGAACATTTATGCATCAACATTTAAAAGATTATCTGATATATTTTAACTGTAACGTATTTATGCTGTTAAATCTTAAGTAGGACCAATCTGTTGCTGTCCCTTCACTTGGAGGTCCCAAGCAGAGTGCTGCATGAAGGATATATGATAACAAAGTCCTTGGGCAGTGGTAGAAGTGCGCCATGTATAGGGGGTAACGCCATTTTCAAACTGACTCAGTCCCAACAATAGAAACATAATGTAATGCTCGTGGGATACTCCTCTATCAGACTGAACTCGGCCAGTAGTCTTGTTTGGCGTCGAGCCGGAATGATAGAGAATATCCCAGAGCAGAGAAAGTTAGGAAGATGAGGAAGACGGCACTCACCACAGGCAGGACAGTCCCCAGCGGCAGAGGCAGACAGTAAAGCAATCCAAGAGCAAACCACTAGAATGGTCAGGCAGGCAGGGTTCGGAAACGGTAAAGCAGTCCAGGGATAAACCACTAGAATGGTCAGACAGGCAGGGTATGGCAACAGTAAAGCAGTCCAAGGACAAACCACTAGAATGGTCATGTAGGCAGGGATTGGCAACAGTTAAGCAGTCCAAGGGCAAACCACTAGAATGGTCAGGCAGGCAGGGTTTGGCAACAGAGAGACAATCCAGGACAATAGGGGTTAAAGAGGCAGAGTGTTCAGACAAGCAGCGTTATATCAGTCCAGAAATTTAGGGGTTACCAGGCAGAGTAGTTCAGCAGGTATTCGTAATGCCCAGATCTTGGTCTTCCATTTGTGGCCTGGAAAGATACGAATCAGATTGTATGCCCCATGTAAATCCAACTTGGTTAAAAAGTGAGCATCCTGGAGCGAGTCATACAGTTCAGTTATCAATGGAAAGGGATAACGATTCTTGATATTTATGTTGTTCAAGGCCCTGTAGTCGATGCAGGGTCTGAGCCCACCATCCTTCTTACTGACGAAAAAGAAGCCTGCCCTGGCAGGAGAGGAGGAAGGGCCAATGAAACCTTTAGCTAGGTTCTCTTGGATGTACTCCTCCATGGATTTGGTTTCAGCTTTGGAGAGTGGATTAGTCCTCCCTTTAGAAAGTGGGGCTCCGGGAAAGAGGTCGATCTTGCAGTCATAAGGAGGGTGGGGTGGCAGCATGTCAGCTGCTTTTTTCTCAAACACATCTGCAAAGTCTGCATATATTGAAGGAAGGTTTGGAGGAATCTGTATACTGGCAATGGGAATGTGGAGCAGAGGAGTGACTTTAGCAAGGCAGGAGTGGAAACAGGAGGTACCTTAAGAGGCCAGTTGTCCCTCAGCCCAGTCGAACTGTGGATTGTGTACCCGAAGCCAAGGAAGACCAAGGATGATAGGCTGTTCTGGTGAATGAATGACCTCGAACTGCATGAAGGACTCCCTTAGTCAGGGTCAGGGGTGCTGACTCAAAATGGATCAACCCTTAACCAAGGGGGGTGCCATCCAGAGTAGTTATCTTGAGACAATGTCTTTTCTGCAAAAGAGGCAAACCAGCTTGAATCATGAAATGGTGATCCAGGAAGTTTCCAGCTGCCCCTGAATCAATAAAGGCTTGAGTGTGAACAGTATTCTGAAGGATGGTAAGGGTAACAGGTACCAGCATCTGAGAAAAGTGAGGGGATTTAGTAGAGATCATGCTTAGAGGTACCTCTGTGTTATCCCCTAAGCATTGGCTTTTCCCGGCCGAATGTCACAGTCCTTTAATTTGTGGGTTTTAGAACTTCAATAAAAGCATAGTCTCAATCTCCTTCTTCTCTGTCTTTCGGACTCTGAAGGTTTGAAGGAGGAGAGATCCATGGGTTCCTCCACTGAAGTAACTGGAGCTGCTGAAGGGGTAGAGGATGCTGCCAAAACTGGATGAACAGGAGGACGGGAGGGAAGGACCCTCCTTGTTCTGTCTCTCTCGGCTTGTTTTTCCTGAAAGTGAGAGTCCAGACTGATACAAAGCACTATAAAGTCATCCAAAGAAGAAGGAATATCACAATAAGTGAGTTCATCTTTGATGCGTTCATGGAAACTACTCCTAAAGGCTGCCTTGAGAACACTGCCATCCCAAGTGGTTTCAAGTGCCAAGGTGTGAAACTCAATGGCAAATTGTGCCACAGTTCTATTGCCCTGGCGGAGATCCAGGAGAGAATATTCTGCAGCAGAGGTACAGCCAGAAGTCCCAAACATAGAAGATAATGCAGAAACTAAATCATCAGCATCATGCAGGGTTGGAGCATTCTGTTCCAAAAGAGGAGAGACCCAGGCTAGGGCCTTGACTTTCAGCAAGGAAATGATAAAGGTGACCCTTGACTGGTGAGACTGAAAGGTGTGAGGATCATTGCAGAAGTGCAGCCTGCATTGGTTAAGAAAACCCCTGCAACCAGTAGTACCTTCATACTTGTCAGGCAAAAGGTATCCGGGTATACTTCCAGAAGCAGAGGAAGAAGTTGCAGTACTAGGAGTAGGGACTGGCGGTGAAACAACAGGAGCGGTATTCCTTGCTGTAACTAGTAAGGAGAGTTGAGCGGTAATAGCCTCTAGCTTGGAATCCATATTCTGCAACTGTGTGGTATGGGTTCCCAACATCTGTCCCTGAAGGTAAACAGCTTGTGCCAACTCATCTGGTTACATGGCCCAAGTATAATGTAATGCTAGTGGGATACTCCTCTATCAGACTGAACACGTCCAGTAGCCTTGTTATCCCGGCATCAAGCCGGAATGATAAGGTATATTCCAGAGCAGAGAAAGTTAGGAAGATGAGGAAGACGGCACTCACCACAGGCAGGACAGTCCCCAGTGGCAGAGGCAGAGCAGTACAAGACAAATCACTAGAATGGTCAGGCAGGCAGGTCTTGGCAACAGTAAAGCAATCCAAGGGCAAACCACTAGAATGGTCAGGCAGGCAGGGTTTGGCAATGGTAAAGCAGTCCAGGGATAAACCACTAGAATGGTCAGGCAGGCAGGGTTTGGCAAAAGTAAAGCAGTCCAAGGGCAAACCACTAGAATGGTCAGGTAGGCAGGGATTGGCAACAGTAAAGCAGTCCAAGGTCAAACCACTAGAATGGTCAGGCAGGCAGGCAGGGTTTGGCAACAGAGAGGCAATCCAGGACAATAGGTGTTAAAGAGGCAGAGTGGTCAGACAAGCAGAGTTCAGCAGCGGTATATCAGTCCAGCAATTTAGGGGTTACCAGGCAGAGTAGTCAGGCAGCAGTAAATCAGTATCAGAGTATAAACGATCTATCACACCCAGGAGCACACAAGGTAACACCTATACTTGGGCAGTGATAGATCGATAAGACAACATTTAAATAGGCGTTGGATTCACGCCCACGCATCAGGACCAGAATGAGAGAGAGGAGCGTGTGGCGATGACATCAGCAGCGCCCGCCTCCGGAACCGACACTGCCGCTAGCAATGAGCAGGGAATGAGACGCCGCGCCCCTAGCAACGGCTAGAGTGAGCGTGTCGTGACACATAAGCTTGACACTGGAGGACTCGCTGATCGTTATTGTGGTTTGTATGGTAGTCCTTCTGAAGCAGGATCCAATTGATGTCGAGGCATCACTTGTGAAAAGTTCCACTATCTGCAGATCGGTAGATGGATAAGGTGTAACATGAAATGTTAGATAGGTGACCAGATCACTTGTATTATGCAGAGTAAGCATTAAAGTTTCACGTGGATCTCAAAGCTAAACTATTTTAGGGTGAGGAATGTGGTGTGTTCTTTGCCTTTCTAGAGATCCACAAGTTGTATGGGTGATGTTGCATCTTTTGTGTATGCATTTCACTTGCATTGTTATGAGTGTCAATGCTTTTCCCTAGATATATTTGGAAGGTGCAGTTAGGCTCATTTCCCCATCTGTGATCACCGACCTCCATAGCCGCAATGCCAGTAATGGTGGTTTGAATGGTATGTGCTGGTTCATTACTCTGCCGTTCTACTTGCGGTTTGTGCTTCTTTGTAAGGAAGGTCTGAGCATCTTAAACATCCACGCTCCAAGGCATAGCTAGATGGAGCTTTTGCAAGCATGTTGAGAAAAAGTTTTTCTATTTTTTTCAGCTGTTCCTCATGGCACGAAAAGGAATCCTCCATTTTTTTTTTTTATTTTTTTTTTTAAATAATTTTTATTGAAGTTCAGTTAAAGGCATACATGCATGTCATGTCAACAAAAGGAAACACATAGAATAACTGGTAAGAAACATACAAACAATAGAAAATTGGAATAAATAGTACGTATTAATGACACATCATAGAAGTATATGTATAATGCTTGCCTATCAAAACTATATACCCCCTAGATGACGACTGAGGCCGCTCTTGGACCTCTTATTAATATGGAGAGTACAAAGCTACAGGAGGTACCTTTTGCCTGGAAGAGACCACTCTTGGATCCCATATGTTGAACTTCTAGTTTTTTATTTTTAATACGTTTATCTTGTATGTTTTCGATGTATTAATTATAGAGGAAAAAATAGAATTTACTGCTTAGTAGGATGGATTTACCTTGGGAGTCTAGTACAGAAGGGCATGACTGGAGCTAGACTACACACTAACTTCAAACCGGTTATGTAGGGTCACATGAGAGAGCACATTTGCTAAAGCGTGGGGGGTTGGGGTCATGGGTATAGAGTTGATTGGTAGGACCACAGAGACATATACTGTAGGGAAAGAGCTATTGGTTATCAGGGGGCACTCTTTAACTGATAAAACAATACGACCTATGCTCCCATCTAAGCAGTCCATGTTAAGTCATATAATGTAGGCTTGAATGTTTTATGAGGTGTATAAACAAAAAGTAAGTAAGGGGGTATTCTACACTACACTCATATCTAATTCTGGAAGTGGATGAAAGCTTCTCGACTAGGAGCATTATTAAAACATACGTTGTAAGCCTATGTCCAGATATGGAACATCCAACTGTATCCCAATATAGAAAGACAGGATCTCACCATCCCGGCCGTAGACAGCGGGACCCCAATACATACTGATGAGGGACCAGAAGCAAGTACTCCTAGACGTGGCTATGGGAATCAAAATAAGGAGTAATATTAGTAAGAGTGGTACTGCTAGCTGGAAAAGAAGAAATACGATTGCTTTACAAGTATATGTTAGGCGAGGGCTTAGTTTCTATAAGGTGCTACCCCTACAAACACTAATGTTAGATTGTTTCTCTTTCACTCCTATCAAATCGCAGCCTAGCAGAAGCCATAGAAATATCAATAGGAGTTATTTGGGATGGGTACAAATCTATGTTTTTCCTACAGAATTATATGGGTTAAGCATTTAGTAAACAGTCAATTACAGTTACTAAACCCAAAAGACTCCTTTAAAAAAAGTGTTTGCAAATTGCTGCCCTAGGGAACTGTTATAGTAGGATAAGCGACATAATATATGATAACTGATAACTATACATTTAAAATACTAAGGACATGTTAAATCTGCAATTATACATATGGTCAAGCATTCATCTGGAAATGCAATAACTAACACAAGTGCCCACATGTATAAGGAAAAACTTCAGCGTGCAACATAGGCTGTCCTATTAAACCTCGAGCTGATAGATGCGATATAGTACATGGGTTATGATATAAGGGTTGTGAGTATCAAAGCATAAACAATGCAACTGGTATGGGAGGAAGTAAAGGGCAAGTTATTTCTATAGGTATATAATGGGCAAATATTAATATATGGGGGATAACTGATAGTCATACATCTGAGATACTGGGGGCCTGTTGAACCTGCAAGTAAACTTTAGGTCAGGCATTCATCCTGAAATGCAATAACTAACAAATGCCCACATGTATAAAAAACAACTTCAGTGTGCATCACTGGCTGTCCTATTAAACCTCAGGCTGATAGATGCAATATAAATATATGGGTTGTGAGTATCAGAGCATAAACAATGCATTTAGTATGGGAGAAAAGAAAGGGCGAGTTATTTCTATAGGTATATAATGGGCAAATAGTAGGCACCCACATAACGCCGTGATACCTGTTTCATCCCTTCTTTAGTGCAGTGTACAAAGAAAATAAGCTCTCTGTCCAACTTACAAATATCAGAACACATAAAGTATAATAACCCTACAATGTAAAATACTTTTTAAATGAATGAGAATATACAGCTAAAGTCTCGATAATGATTATGAGGGTCTGTATAGTCTGGAGCGCTCATTCACGTTGCGAACTGTAGATGCAGGGCTCCCCACCAAAATGGAAATCAGTGTCTACCCCACCCCAGTTTTAATGCTTGAAAATCCATATGGCAATCGCCTATAGTCCTGATACACAAGACCTTGCATATTTGAATCCCAACTGGTGTCACCCAGAAAGCTGGGTCTGGAACAAAATACAGGCGCGACCAGAGTTATGATCGCATTCAAGGATCTCTTGTCACTGTCCTGCAGTGATGTTGCTAGTTGCGGTAACATGGTGACCGGTGGGACAACAATGCCCTTATCGCTTTGACCAGTCACATAATAATTGCCCATACCTGGTCCGGGGCCCAAATTCAGGGCAGGAGGAGAGTAAAGATGCGTAGGTATTAATGGTGCGGTGATCTGTACGTTGGGGATTACACAGAGTGTTGCGCTTTGTTTGCTTAGAGGGCAATTACTTGCGGGGGGGACAACAGGTCGCCACGCCACATCCGAACTCCTGCTCCTATCGATATGCTCGGTCAGGGTGTGCTTTGTGTCCTCGATGTGAGGGCGCCATTCTGGATTACTGCTGTGACTCCATACTGTGTCCAGAGTGCACGCGAGACGTAGGAAATGTGCATCAAAAAGTTCCTTTAGCTGAGTGTGCAGTCCAGCAAAGTTAGACTCCATCTGAAAGGTAGAAGCGCAGATGCCTCACAGGGTATTTGGCACCAATATCCTCAAGGTGCTTTGCATTCAGCACAATATGCTGCGTAACGACAAGGCCCATACAGGCCCTGCCGGGGGGTAGAATAAAGGCCGCAACCTTAAAGTTTGTTCCCGGGAGCTCACAGTTCTCTCTATCACAGTAGTTTTGAGCTCAGCTGATGCAGTAGCGTTAATGCTGCAGGGATCAAGGTGTAAGTTAGACAAAAGAGCTGGTGGGCTGTTATAATAGTCAGACTTTGTTAGAAGTGCCGGAGCAGGATGATATCTAGCGACCTGCCATGGCCGCCACCCGGAAGTTCCCCCCGGAATCCTCCATTTTTGATCCTGGGGATGTATTTGGAGATTGTCTGCTGGACTTGTGAGGTTTTAGCTTGTAATGTAGGATTGTACAGATTGTTACTCTGTGGCCAGAATGTGGTCAAGTAACCCAGGCCTGCCGGGGGGGGGGGGGGGGGAGCTCAGTCTGTTGGTTAGCCGCCGCTATAGACCCTTGTTGTCAGATCCTGATCTCCAAAGTCATTAATACAGCAATTTAATCTGTTATCCGGACCTCACTATGTGAAGCCAGTAAAAGTGCTTTTTATCCTTGGTATTTGCTGTGAAATGTGCTCAATAATCGGCGGATTATGAAAAACTCCTTTGGAGCTCCTGGATGTGCATCCACTCAGGAACGCTGCTCGGACACGCCCCCCTGGACATGGATTTTAACATGGTCTGGGATCCCCAGAGAGATAAAAGGACTCAAGCAGGTAAAAACATAGATTCCTATACGATTAACAAAGCCTCCAAATTTAGATCTATTATTACCCAATATAATCTCTTTGATGTCTGGAGGGCCCTTCACCCAAGCAACAAGGACTTTACATTTTTCTCTAGATCACACAACTCCTACTCTAGATTAGACCACTTTTTTACCGACTCTTGGACCCTGAATAAAATTTCCAAGTCCCTGATTAGAATCTGTTCCTGGTCGGATCATGATATTCTGACCCTCACATTCTCCACAGACATTCAGAATACGATTGACACATCTTGGAAACTCCCTAAGAGCCTCTGGGAAGACCTGGAATTTAAACCCCTAATTCAGTCCTCTATCTCGGAATTCTTAACATTTAATGAAAGATCTCATCCCTCCTATTAGATCTTGTGGGCTTCCCTCAAAGCCTATCTGCGAGGTATTTGTATTAAAAAACAAGCTTCCCTTCTTTTTTAGAGAAGTGCTTCTTTAGGACTCCTAGTCTCAACTTGAGAGCCAAAGAACTGATTAACAAATCCAACCCCTCCCCGACAACTGCAGCAGAGATATCCTCGTTAAGGGCCCAAAATAAAACAAAAGAATTGGAAAAGTGTCCAAGAGGCCTGCAATAGATTCAAACAGCTGTTATATTAAAACGGTAATAAGGCCTCAGCAATCTTAGCCCATAACTTAAGAGGTAGAACAGCAGCCTCTAGAATTCTAACTATTGAAAAGATGGCAAATTGGTCACATCCCCTAAGGATGTTGGAGAAGCCTTTGCCAGTTACTATACTAAGCTATACAATTTGACGCAGGATAGAACTTCACCTGATTTACCCTTAGGAGCTATTTCATAATTTCTTGGTAAATTAAACCTCTCCTTGTTTGAGGACTCAATTAGCAAATACCTAATGGCCCTCTTCTCCCCCTCCGGGAAGCAATAAAACATATGCAGAATGCAAAAGCCCCGGGCCCTGATGGGTTTACGACTCTTTTATAAAACATTCCACCCTCTCCTGACCCCTGTCCTTCTAAATTTCTTCTCTGAGGCACGAGAACTTGGCTTTCTTTATAAAGAATTCCTCCAGGCCTCCATCCTAATGATTCCTAAACAAGGGAAAGATCCCACTCAATGCAGCAGTTACTGCCCCATCTCCTTGATTAACCTTGACGTGAAGCTATATGCTAAGCTCTGGACAAACCGTCTCCGCCAACTTCTCCCAAAACTGGTCCATCCAGATCAAGTTGGGTTCACTCTGGGTAGGGAGGGCCCAGACAACACCAGAAGGGTCCTTAATGATTTTTTAGGGGCAAAGAGATTGAGTTTCCCCATGCTGGCCCTGTAGTTGGACGCTGAAAAAGCATTCGACAGGGTCAGGTGGGTTTACCTTTGGGAGGTTCTTAGACTTTTTGGGTTCCCAGTGGAGGCAATTAAAGCAATACAGGCATTATACTCTACTCCTCTTGCTAGGGTCAAGGGAATGGGATTTTTATCCCAAGAATTCTCCATTGCCAACGGGACGAGGCAGGGCTGCCCCCTTTCGCCTTTGATTTTCACCCTAGCAATTGAACCCCTAGCCCAAGCAATCCATAATTCTATGAAGCTCCATGGAGTGGAGGTGAGTTTCAGATTATCGAACATTTAAGTGATCTTAGCTACTACAAAATTAACCTATCAAAAACAGAAGCCCTTCCTATTAATATGTCGAAATTTGAGCTGGAGATACTCAAAACCACATATGACTTCAAATGGTCAAATGACACCGTGAGACATCTAGGAGTTCAATTGGGCCCTGACATCAGATTAGTTAGAGATGTTAATTATATTCTCCTCCTACGTGAGATTCAAGTCAGGTGTTTCTTCTCAATCCCGATCCACATTAGATTCTTCTGCCCTCCTCCCATCCCCTCTTACCACTCTTTCCGCATTCCCCCTCTACTCTTCTGTCCACTTACCTGGAGATCCATGGCTGGTCGCTGTGACCGAGATGCAACCGGACCGGTGTTTTGTCCATCCCCCAATGTTGTAGCAAAATATACACAGAAAATGTAATCCAAACTCTCATCCAAAAGCATGATCAATGTTTAGTAGTTAAATTTTGACCCCCTTTCCTCCACTCTGGATGTTATAGTTATTTAATGTCATCAATAAATTGTGGCCCTGAAGGTCGTCGCAGTCCATAGCCACCCCTTATTCAGAAGTCATATTAGTAAATGTTAAACTATATGTTCGATAGGCTTATATCATTTTAGGCCCAATTATCTGTTAAAGTATTTTTCAGGGTGCCAGGAATCAGACTGAAACGAGAAGTGCAAAAATAATCACACCTTTATTAATAACAAAAAAAATAATAAAAAGTCCAAATAACAAGCCAGGAGTCAAAACCAGAGCTGGTAGTCAGACGAGCCGAGTCAGGAGCCAAAGCGAATAGTCAGACAAGCCGGAATCAGGAACAAAGAAAACAGCAGAGTCAGGAACAAGCCAGGGATCAGGAACCAGGAAGGACGTCAGACAGCCAGGTAATACACAGGAACTCTCACAAACAGGTCTGAGACAACGCAAAGGCAAAGCATACTGAACAGAGGCCCTTTAAATAATAAGTGATGACATCACAATTCAGAGACTGCATCCTGTCTCACACAGATGATGCACACCAGTCTGGACATAAAATGAAGTGCAGGAAAAGAGCAGCATCCCCCACAATGCACCATAGTCAGCAAGAGAGGTGAGTAAAATGGCTGCCAGCAGCACATGGCAAACAAAACAGGGAAAAAACCCTGACAGTATTAATCTTCCCAATGAATACTCTAGTGAATCTCAATTTGACATTTTATTCGATCATGTGTTTCTATATGTTCTTGTAAGCTGTGTTGAACTGTATTATGGTTATGTTTCTTGTTTGTTTCTCTCCGCAAACACATGCAAGACTTTTCTCTTCAACAAAAGACCCTGAGCTCCCAGTGACAACCAATATATCCTTACTTCTATGGTAATGAGGTGAGAGGTAACCTATCCCATGCATTGGTGAACTTTGATCTAGTGACTCTTCTTGGAAGTACCCTCTGCCGCTTCCTTTGTTTTTTCTTTGTGCTCTACTCCTCCTTTTTATCTTCTTTGCCATTAAGGAAGCTGATTCATACACTTTGACCTATTTGTAACTAATTCAATTGGTTGTTCAAGTCTTGTTGTAATATGTTTATTTTCATATTCTTTAATAAAACTCTTTGGGAAAAAAAAATCCCTCTTCATGCCAGTATTCCTTCCTTCTGATTTGAAGCCGAGTTTCCTTTTCCTGACCAGGAATCGCTGGAGGTGTAGACAGTTTTTGTGTGTTTCTCCTTTTTCCTTGTGTAAGGCTCCCTCCTGTTCCAGCTAGCTTTTTTTTTTTTGATAATACTTTTTTTATTGAAGTTGAAACAGATATTGACAAACAAAATTCGCCATTAAGTCATAGTTACATTGAAGTGAGCAGTACATTATCCATGACTATAAACAGAGATTATCAACAAATAGAGAGAGAGTAACATATCAGATTTTAAAATGGAGATAGAAGAGAGTTTAGGCGAGATATGATAGAACTTCATTTTATATTATATTATTGACAGATGATCTCCACATTGCAATAGGAAAAATACCCTTTAAATTATCTGGGTCCAAGGTATCAGCTTGTGGAGATTTAGCATATGTGTCGACCACTTTTGGGCCGAGGTATATAAGGGGGGAGGGGAAGACAGCGGGCACGAGCCGCTTAAGTATAAGGGGAAGATGGAGGGGCGGAGCTTTCCATCTGGGGAGGTGGAGCCTATAATATAGCTGAGGATGAGATGGTTCCCTCGCTTGTTAGGTATCTTCTGAGGATGGTGCTAGGGTTATGAGGTTGTTATTCTGGAGAAGTCAGTAGGACTTGTGTCTATCTACTTAAAGTAAATACTATAATGTAATAGGGATATTAGGAGAATAGTATACTGTATAGTTATGCAGTCTAGAGGGACAATGGAGGTAGGATGCCGCCAATATAAATATAATTGTGTTTAACGTATTAATTGGCTGAGTTTAAATATAGTTACAGATATGGATATGAAGATCGGGGATGGCTATAGAGTTCAAGGGGGGGAGGTTGACATTGGTGACTATGGGATACTCGATGTATATCTTTGATTGTTACAGGTGGAGGGTAAGGTGATGTGGGGACAGAAATATTCTGATAGGAAAGCCAGCTAGAGGGCATGTGTAGGCAAAATTTATGACACTGTTAGCTATGCATATGTTTAACAAGGACTATTAGTGGGGAGCTTAATTCATATCTGGTGCGAGGCTAATAGCATGTAGTATTCAGCATGACATCTAGAACACTTTTTGACTATATTAAATAGGAGTCGGGATGTATCTAGATGGGGAGTATATGATCAGTAAATGTAAGTTAAGTCAGCAGTGGCATAGATATATCTACCCCAGATTACCGGTAATGAGGAATATGAGATTTCCCTGTCATGGTACGGGCGTTCTGCTGTATGTGAGCATGAATCCTTACAAACTCCATACCTTAGTTCAATCAAGGGGCAACTAATATTTTAGGAAGAGTGTTGCATTCGACTATCGTTGTCCAGGATACTAACTTTTGCATATTCACCATGTTGCTACAGCGCTTGCTATCATGAGGCATAAAGAAGAGGTCTAACAAGGGGCTCTAGGGGGAGGATAAGGTGTACCTATAGTACAACCGGTTTATAGTGAGTCTATCTACTTCGGTATGGGGGATAACAAGAACACCTCTGTAAACATTTAAAGTGGGAGCAACAAGTAGGTTGTTCAAGAGAACAGCCAAAAGTTATGTTACATTTTTACCCTCATATATATATATAAACGAAGAATGCCATTCAGGGTATCTAACAAACTGTTGTCATACTATTGGCATATATAATTGTTAAATAAGTAGCAGATGAGCTTAGATGAAAAATGTAAGACCTATAGAGCAGTCGTCCAGAAAGATAGAGCCAATAGGGTATAGTCTGCTTACAGTTATATGAAAGGTATCAGAGACAACTATAACAGGATGATACCATTGCAATAGTAGACTGTGCTAACTAAGCTATATATAAACAATACAAGTAGACCGCACATAATAACGTGTATAACCAATATTAAGATTAGCATTTAGAATAAAAGCATCTGTTAGCAGGTATATTACCTGTGTATACCCATAGCAATATATCGTGGAAGAGGGATATGGAGTTGGAGGTGGTGTATAGAAAATGATGTACAATGGCAGTTATGGCATGTATAGCGAGGTAAAAGTATAGTATCCAAGTGATAGGCTGACAGAGAACAAGTCTTAACAATAACAGCAAATATACAGTCATCCATTGAGCAATTAAAAGGGATATTAATTTGCTCAGAGTGGAGATAGTTATAACTGTGCCCATATCCACATATAAAAGGCAAGGAGGATGCCAGAAAGATATTATAGAGAACTCTGAATCTATATGCTTAGCAGGTGCTTACTGCTATACCTGTTTATAATCTAACTGATATATCAGGCACATGGTCATATAGGGTTAAATATATGTAGGTGAGCATATTACAGAATTAGTATATCCCATGCTCTCACCAACAGAGACAGGGGGGCACATAAAACGTTTGAAAATGTACATGACAAGATAGTTTGAACATATTGGACATATATAACCTTTCACACGGTGTGTTGAATAGGAGCAGTCACACACACTAAAGTAGACAACCTCTCTGGGGTTATTGGTCTGTATGCGAGCCCCACTACAAGTTCCAAGGACCCACAGAAAGATAGAATATCAGAGTAGTTGTTCCAGACTAAACAGCAATAAAGGTAGATACTGGGGCTTTATATTAGTATAGGGAAAACATCTAAAAATAATTCCTAAATTGTAAAAGGGTTCCACCCCAAATTAGCATAAGTGCACATATTACCCTCAAGTATCCGTGGTGTCACTTTAGTTAATTAAATTAAATTCCAAACAGGATGAACAGGTGGAGGTTAACTAATGTACTTTAACATGTCAAATACACATAATCAGTGTCCACAATAGAGGAGATGGCGGTAGAGTCTTTTAGCCTGGATCGTTAAGTGTCCCTAAAATATCAGAAAATTATCTTCATATACAGCGACACATCTTTAGGCAATAGACAACAAGCTGTGGTGACCGGAATGATATAGAAACTATATATAGATGACAAATTTGTAAAGGCAAGTCCTGAGCGATGTGAGCCAAACGTAGCTTAACCTACCCCACATCTGTTTGGGTCAGCAGGGGATCTAGTGTAGTGTGCGGATGGTAAGAGGTTCCGTGAGCGCCGCAACTGCAGCGGTATGAAGCAGCTCCCGTATAGCAAGAGGACTGGGTTGGCTGGGTCAACAAAAGCTGAGACCGAGATACTGCGATGTGTCTGGCGATAATCGGAAGGCAGAGTCCACTCACCATTCCATCCGGCTAGAGGATCGAGGTATGAGCCACAGAGCACATGGGTTACATCAAGGTATTTTCTAGCTTTAGGATTCGGCTCTCTTTCAGACTGAACCTGGGACTCCTCGGTGACCGGCCGCATCACCCGGAGACCAGATGGTGGGTTAGTATAGTCCTTTGAAGAGTCGCTATCAGTGCTGGGCTCTGATTCGTGGGTTAGACACTTTTTCTCCCTATCCTCCTGTAAGGTAGTGCTGGCGGGTATCTCGTCTGTGGTGATTAGTTTCTCCAGTACTCCCGCTGGTAGGTTATCTCCTGCTATGGCATCTTGCAGCCTGGAGGAAGCTTGTGACAGCAAATAATCTGTGACTCCCGCTGGTACACCGCTTCATGTTTCGTTAAGGGTTGCCGCCAGAGAGTCGAACTGCCTGTCCATTTTGTCGGCTAATAGATGCAGTAAATCTAATGCTGTGGCAGTCATCCTGGAACAAGACCGGTCACCAGTGTCCTTTAGAGCCGGGGTGTGAGTTTGCTGCAACTAACAGTTATTATCTGTCCGCCTAGGGCACTGGGTTCCATGCGGTGCTGCAAAATGGCCGCAACTTAGGCGGGTTGTATGAGAGTTAGGCGTAGAGAAAAGTTCCATGTAGGCGAGTTTAAATCCTTCTTTCACCTTTAGATTTTGTAGTTCTGATCTCCCCAGTGTTAGAGGTCAATTTTATAGGCTCTTGTGCGAAACTGAGCGGTCTAGTTAACAAATAAAAATAGTATGTGAGCAGAGCTCTCTGAATATGCGACCGCTCAGCCGCCTTGCTTGCTCCGCCCCCCGTTCCAGCTAGCTTTATTAGTGGGTTCCTCTGTTTAAGGTGGCAATCATAGGGGAGTTAACGCAAGGGGGTATCCTCTGTCTCCCATTTTCACATTTAGATTTTATTTTTTGTTCACAATGTAATGGAGTCAGTGCTCCATAAACTCATATTTTTAGGCTGCATATGTGATGAAAGTCTTTGACTATTTTTATTATTATTATATTTGAATGATTAAAGGGACAGTCTACACCAGAATTTTTATTGTTTTAAAAGATAGATAATCCCTTTATTACCCATTTCCCAGTTTTGCATACCCAACACAGTTATAATAAAATACTTTTAACCTCTGTGATTATCTTGTATCTAAGCCTCTGCAAACTGCCCCTTTTTTCAGTTCTTTTGACAGACTTGCAGTCTAGCCAATCAGTGCCTGCTCCCAGATAACTTCTCGTGCACGAGCACAGTGTTATCTATATGAAATACGTGAACTAACACCCTCTAGTGGTGAAAAACTGTTAAAATGCAATCTGAAAGAGGTGGGCTTCAAGGTCTAAGAAATTAGCATATGAACCTCCTAGGTTAAGCTTTCATCTAAGAATACCAAGAGAACAAAGCAAAATTGGTGATAAAAGTAAATTGGGAAATTGTTTAAAATTACATGCTCTATCTGAATCATGAAAGTTTATTTTGGCCTAGACTGTCCCTTTAAGGATAAATGTATAGGAAAGAAAAGGATTGAACTGAGTTTTAAAACGTTCAGAACATACTGTTTTTCTTTTGTTAAGGTCTGCACTTCTTATAGTGGTTTAAATTATGAGGATATTTACCATATGTCTACCTTAATAGAAACAATACAATTCATACATTGTGTAAGGATGTTATTTTTGGCTTAATCAAACAGATGATCAATTATTACTAGACATGTTTGTAAACTTTTTGTCGCCCTGAGACATTATGGAAAATGTTTAACTGTTCCATCAAAGCTACTCCATAAAAAAACTCCATGGCTTAAAGGCAAACATTAAGGTTTCCATAACAAAAAGTATTATTGTAGAAAATCTGTATAAAAAAATATAAATAGAACTGACTATATGTTAGCTACTGTTGTTGTGTTTCATTAGTTCATAGCCCTTTGTTGATACTTATCTGTAAAGTTTATTTTAAATCCAATATTGTTAATGTTATGAAATGTAAGTGTTTTAGATTAGATGTTAAAAAATGTTTTTTAACATACCTTTAAAGTGATAATAAACAACAATCTCCAAAATAAGGAGGTTAATAGATGCGTCTATACGTGGGTGTTTTGTAATATATACACTAACACTAAAGTGCTGATTAGGGCTGCAATAAAATTTTACAAATGTAGCATTGCAAACATGTACATATAAGTGGTCAAAATATAATAATCATTCTAAAATATATATAATAGTATCAATGATGAATGTAATAACAATGTTGTGAATTAAAGTCATATGTCAGGAAATATTCACATATGTTCCCAAAGCGTGTTTCTGAGACAACAAAATCCAATGTTCTAGATTGTAAGTTCCCACGGGAATAGGGCCCTCAATTCCCCCTGTATTTGACTGTAAAATGTTGTCTTTTATCGTATTGTTTCTCCATTGTACTGTTATCCTTGTAGATATAATAAGGATATATAAAGAAGTGCTCGGGCTTAAAACACTTTGGCCTCTCTCTGTTAACCCCCTTCCTGGTTAATGAGTATATAGATAAAAGATTGTGTATGAGAGAAGCGCTAATATAAGCTATAAGCTATCTCAGCACGGACTAGCCTAAATATATTGGCGGTCACTATCACACATAACTATTGCAAAATAAAAAAGGAGACTTTTTTGCTACTGTTTCAAAATTCAAATCCCCCATTGGAAACAATATTGCCTTCAGAGGTTGTTTTATTAGCAACGCTGAAAGATCGCTGTTTATCCCACTCTACTTATCATTTTGGGAACTATATATTGCTTATTTGGACATTTATTCATAGAGATCAAGTCAAGAGACTAATCTGGGCTCTCTCCTACGTTACATAAAGTCAACTTTATTATATTTTTTATGTATATTGTATTTATTGCCTGTTTTCATTAATTCATCATTGTCCTCTATTAAGTAAATATATAATTTTTATTTTTATTTAAATTTCCATTTTTATTCCCAATTATTTTTAGATTAGTGAAGTACCACTTATTAAATCTATATTTGAAGTAACTAACCGCAACTCGTAGTCATTTTTAGCAGGATTAAAAGGTTTTATGAACATACGAGAGTATTCCTATATCTTATTTAATGTATAATAGTGTATTTATATTTTTATAATAATTTTATTTTTATCCACTTATTAAAGTGTTCCTTGTATCATAAAGTCAGACTTCGATTTTTATGTCTCAATTTGTAGCCTTATTTTAGAGATATTTCTATCAAACGACTTTTTAGATTATTGTATATATCAATTTTGTAGCCATATTTTAGAGATATTTTCTATCTGATAAATCCAACAAACTTTTAGATCATTGCATGTATTGATATAGTATTTACTATAATGTCCTCTATTTATTATATGAATTGATATAGTATCCATATATTGTCCCATATTTATATATCAAGTTAGGTTTCTATTTAAAGTGTTATTGTTCAATTTTTTATCATCTGATACAATAATTATCCAATCCAATTAACTTTATTGCAAAATTTGATATCCTGTCTCCTAGTTTTTAACACTGTTATCCTTGTACCCATGGGTAGCGCTACAGAATCTGTCGGCGCTTTATAAATAAAGAATAATAATAATAATAAAAGTTCTGAAGCTTAAATAGGCTGCTCTTCTTCTGTGAATGACCGTTCACTCAAAAGAATCGTATAAAACAAATTAAAGAAGGTGCCACATAGCGTAGTACAGTCTTATACCACAGATAAAACAATTATGAATGAAAATTCACTGATATTTGGTGAAGCACATTTAAGTGCTATACTTGCAGACCAGAGCTTCTAGAGCAATCTGGCTAACTCGCCTCCCATTTCAGGAACCAGGTGATAGGCAGTGCAGGAGCTGCGCATTGAGATTGGAGTACGGCCCAGGGAGCGGCACCGATACTGGGACTGGATATACATACAGGCATCTCTTCACGGCTTACAGTTAAACTAACTGGTAGTACAACCAACTCTTTGATCAATCTTTTATGATTTGCCATCTGATTGATACCTGGTTCCTGAAACTGGAAGTGAGTTAGCCAGATTTCTCTAGAAGATCTGGCTTGCAAGTATAGCACTTTAATGTGCTTCATCAAATGTGAGTGAATTTTCTTTTATCAGATATCAAAAACAAAATAAGTCCTTGATGGAGGTGCGCCTATGGTGACGAATGTAGCAAACAATCCGATATAAGGCTGCTCTTCTGTAGCGTGCGTAGACGGTTAGGAAATCTGTAGTGGGGAAACAGGAAGGCGCCTTCCTGTTTCCCCACTACAATTTTCTTTTATAATCATTTTATCCGTAAGATTGTACTACTCTATGTGGCGCCTTCTTTCATTTGTTTTTTAAAGTGATAATAAACTCTGTATAAACAGATCTGTAATGTTAGCAATATTTTAAATGGAGTTTAATTCATCAGTTGTAATGAAGATGCGCTATTACTTACTTTTTAATGTAGCCCTGAAATTCAAATACCCTGTGCTCCGGCCACCCACTTCAAAAGTGTAATGCTAGTGGGATATTCCTCTATCTTGGCCAGTAGTCTCCTTATCCCGGCGTCAAGTGGAATGATAGGAAATATCCCAGAGCGGAGTGAGTTTATGAAATGAGGTAAGCAGTACTCACGGTAGGCAGGGTAGTCCTTCATGGCAATAAGATGAAGGCAGAGAATGGTCAAGACAGGCAGAGTCCGGCAACAGGAAGGCAATCCAGCAGTATAGCAGTTCAGGGGTAAACCAATAGAATGACCAGGAACAGGCAGGAGTCAGCAACAAAGGAAATCCAGCAGTATAACAGCTCAGGGGTAAACCAATAGAATGGTCGGACAAAGTTCAGCAACATTATAGCAATCCAGTACTTTAGGGGTTAAGCAAGCAGAGTAGTCAGACAGGCCGAGCTCAGCAACGTTATAGCAATCCAGTACTTTAGGGGTTAAGCAAGCAGAGGGGTTAGACAGGCGGAGTTCAGCAACGTTATAGCAATCCAGTACTTTAAAGGTTAAGCAAGCAGAGTGGTCAAACAGGCGGAGTTCAACAACGTTATAGCAGTCCAGTACTTTAGGGGTTAAGCAAACAGAGTAGAGTGGTCAGACAGGCAGAGTTCAATAACGTTATAGCAGTCCTGCAATATAAACAATACAGCACCCAGGAGCACACACAGTAACACCTATACTTGGCCGGTGACTGTAGGTTGTGAAGGTACTTATATAGCTCAAGATTCCGGCTTCAAGTTTACTTTAACTTGTAATACGCACTATTTATGTTGCATGCAAATAGTATTGATAAACCCTTTATTTCTCATGTGCAACAGTTATCGCGCCACTCGTAAATCTATCCCTGAGTGTTGAGGGTGTCTTGTGATGACAATAGGTGAATGTCACACATGTAAATGAGTTTTTTCATTGCCGAGTGAAGAAAGAGGTTATAGAACTTTGCTGTAACTTTAAGAGGTGTGAATAGGCTATTTTATGTGTCAGTTTCGGGAGACCTTCCAGTTTGTCTTTTAAAAACAGGACGTTAACACTTAAAAAATCCTTTTCGGGAGCTTTTCTGTTGAAACCCCATTCACAGTGGGTTTTTAACAAACTAAATGATATAGGTTTACAATCACTCAGGAAGCTCATCTCCAAGTTTGACCAGGAATGCAAAAGCATTTTTGAGAGCTGATAGTTGATAGAATATGATCGACTCCATTGTTAGAAATAGCTCTCAAGACACATTCACTCCTGAGCCTGCCTCATTGTGGCTTAATAGAAGTAAGTTTTAACAAAGGAAACAGCGGTAAATTTAATAAGCTAAGTCTATTGGAAAGTATATGTGCATATGCCTCTGAAACTGTGATACTAGAAGCATGCTTGTTAGTAACAGTATATTGCTAAAATGCTTCTATTCAAAAATGAAATACATGCACATTTCCATTTTGACTGTTCTATACATTTAGGGCTAGGTTACAAGTGGTGCAGTATTTTTTTTTTCTACAATAACGAAAACTCCGCTAAAATTAAGCTCTTTGCGCTAGTCGGGTTGCGTTTGTATTACAAGTTTCCAAAAAAACTTTGCACAAGCATTAACCCCGAATAGCGCGAAAAAACAAATTTAATTTTACACATGCGCGTGCATGTATTCCCCCATAGACATCAATAGAGAAAAAAAGTGGGGGGAAAATAACAGCCAAGATCGTGCAAACTTAATTTGCGTTTCCGCATTGCCCATAAAAGTCAATGGAGAAAAAAAATTTGAAATAAAACACCCATTGTGAAAACAACATAGCATATTCACATTAGCAAATGTGAAATATTTACAGTAAATACATAGTTAAAATCTTTATTAAATATTAATATTTCATAAATATGTTTTATCATGTTTTCATCTACTTAATGGCAAAGGGTTATATATGTTTATATACGTGTACATATATATTAAAGTTTTTATATGTGTATATATGACTGTAAATACATATATATACATATAAATACATTAATATATGTACACATATATAGACATTTATATATACTTACAAATACATATTTAGCAATGTATCTGTATGTGTCTCAATGTTAAAGCCATTTGCATGCCTTATTTTTCTAACACCCGAGATCTCATATCTTTGAGCCCCTATAACTTTTTTGTGCAATATTTTTTTTAAATAATGTGTATTAGTCACTGTTAATATGAGTGTAACTGTACCTTGTCAAGTGTTTTGTGCACGTTTTTTGTTTTGAAAAACCGTAAGGATTGAAGCATAAATGGTGATTTTGCTCCACTTGTAATATCTGCGTAATGAAAATGGCTCGCAAAAACACGGTTACGCTAGCGCAAAACCTTTTGCACCTCGCTTGTAATCTAGCCCTTCATCTTTTTATATAGCTCTTTTTATATAGCTCTTTAATTTGTGGCCGCTTAATACATTTCTTGATTCTCTCACATAGTTCTACTGCTGTTTCCTTTTTGCTTTATTTTTGTAGTTGTGACATTAATGAATAACCACTCACATGCTGGTTCATTATAAAGGCTTTACCCGGAAACTATCTAATTGTAGCTTGTGATAATTTATTCCACCTTCTGTAAACATTTGATGACCCACAGCCCTGTAGTTGATTATTCATATGTACTGTGGATACCATTTGTTTATATGTGTTCTGATTGAGACAGATATAACCGTTTATCTTGTGATTAGTCAAATAATTGGGGACCATCAATATCCTTTAAAAACTGTATCTAATAATTTTTAGCAGAAAAACAACATTAAAGTCTATCAGGATTTTTGTAGATAAATCATTTGATACATTTTTTATTATGATTGATTGTTAGAATGCACTAGACTTCTATTTGTTATATAAAGGACACTCAAATATGTTGAATTATGTTTTTGGAAGCTGTGCAAAGAGTATTTTCTAGTGGTATAAATGTATTTAGTTGAAAACTATTTAGTTTATGAATACAGTTAGAGCCTTAAAGGGAAAGTTTACTCAAAAATGTTCTCCCCTTTAATTTGTTCCCAATGATCCACTTTACCTGCTGGAGTGTATTAAATTGTTTACAAGTATTTCCAATAACCTTATATTGGCATTTGAATTAGTTTATTTAGCCTGTGGTATCCCCACCCATCCTGAAAGTTTTTGGCCTCAAGGCCAAGCTGTGTAAGCACAGACAGTAGAATAAATTACACTCCCAGTGGGTTATAAGATAAGGTAATAAAATGTTAATTTTCCATTGTTCTTGGTTTATTGGTTCATTGGTGATTGGTTTATGGACAGATATAAGATAAAGAAGCTGTATATGTACACACTGTGATACAGTAATGAGATCTGATTATACCTACAAGCTCTACCAATTTTATTAGGTTGTGGCTTCAAAACACAAAATTAGCTAATTCATATACACAAACCTTAAAAAAGCAAATCTCATACATTTTAAACTCTGCAGCTGGTAAAAAAAAAGTAATTGGAAACACATTAAGGGAAAAACAATTTTATAGTATACTGTCCCTTTAACAACGACCATGTTCTGTCTGTGTGAGCTGAGAGTTTAGCAATACAAGAATATCTGTAATATATATATATATACTGATAAACATAGCTGAACATAAACTAGCTTTAATTTTTGCTTTTGTGACCTAGTTTATGAGTTGTAATGCAATTTGCTGTCTTCTGATGTGATAATTAATTTGCCTTTATATTTCTTTCCTAAGATATGGTCCACGACGTCATAAATTACTGTTGGGAATATCACTCCAGGCCAGCAGGAGGAGGCAAAGAGCACCACAGCCAAGCTGTTAAGTATCACTCCCCTTCCCACAAACACCAGTCATTCTCTTTGCCTTTGGTCATGGAGGAGGTGACATTTTGGTGTCTGAAGAAGATTGGATTTATTTCATTTCAATCAAGATTTTATTATTTTGAAAGCTAGAGTAGGTTTACTCTGACCTTTCCTCTCAAGATTGGATATAGCCGTACTCCACGTTAGTCTCTTCAGTAGGGCAGTGGTGGCTTTAAAGCAGTTAGGAACTTGTAAGGTGAGCCTTGCTGTTTTTCCTAACACTTTGCTGCCCTAGTACAGAAAGCCAGAGTAGGTTTATTCTGATCTTTCTTTTTTCTACAGGCCTCTGTGGGGAGTGGCATCCTCTCAGCTGTCCTTCTGCCGGATGGCTAGATACAAGTAAGTGCCTTTGTGTCTTCTAGGGTGGAGATTTGGCACTTTATCAGTTATCTGCAGTATCATTGGGAGACAGTATATCCTTAGTAAGGATATTGTTAAGGGCAGGGTGCAGGCACTTTATATGTATGTGAGAGAGACGGTTCATTGACTCCTCATTTTTAAATGTAGAATATTTTAAGGGGTTAACCTGCCTTATACTATGTTGGACTTCTTGCATAGCATTCATAGGTACTCTGTTTTTATATTTTGTTTTGCTTAGGAAACGGAGCATTTTTCGTTTCAGCAGATTTGAGCACTCCCTTTCTCTTCTCCTACTGCAGAAAGGAGAAATGTTCAGTGAGCGGTATTGATGTGTCAAAGTTCTTAAGCCCGGGCAGCTGCAGTTCACTAGCTAGGAGCGGACTTCTCTAGCTCCGAAGCCACTATTGTATTATATGTTGGGAGGACTTAGGCGCTGCCTTTTAGCTTTTCTTCCTGTTTCACTGAATTACTTTATTCAGATCAAGAAGCGTTCCGTTATTGTGAAGTTGCGCGCTTCTTCTCCTCAGTGGGTATGTGACTCCGCCTCCTTCTAATAAGGATCAGAATGGCTCCATTTTCTTGCCTTATCCGTCTCAGACCAGAGCGGCGATGTGGGCTGTTATCGTGAGTGCTGATGTTATATAATTTGATGGGCTATAGTATCAAAACAAGGCAGTTTCTTAATCTAGTTGTTCTATTTTCACAGAGTTTAGTAGCTTATATCTAAACTCTAATAGTGAGAAGCATATTTATTGGGAAAGATCTTTAATAAATTTGTACATTTTGTCACTGTGATTTATTGCTTATAGAAAGATAAGTTTTGGTTTAAGCAATTATCTCATGATTTTGGATCTTGTTCCTGTGAATTATTGCCTAGTACATTCCACTGCAATTTAAGATCATTTAAAGTGACAGTACAATTTTTAAGCATTTTATATGTTGTGCTTATGAGTCTGCTCATGGAGTTAGAGCTCTGTTCCCATGTTTTGTCAAAAATGTACTCATATTTTGTCTCTCAGGATGATGCTGTTTAGGCAATGCCACAGTTTTCTCCTCAAATGTTCCAAGCCTTATGGCGTCACATACAGTGCCCTGCATTTTCCTCTCAGTCTCCTGGAGGAGCTTATTTGCTTGCAGAATTTTTCTTTTTGCTCAGGTATCTTCTGCGATATCTGCGGCATTGTCTGCTTTTCCTATACTAATGGAAAATTGTAAGAGGAATATTAGAGATTCATATAGTAAGGTTTCTGTTCTACCTGCTGCTACACAGGTTGCCCTTCCTCATAAGTCTGATGAGGAGGATACGTCGGTAGCCTCTAAGGGTAACATCTCAGATTCGGTCAGTATAATTCCTTCATCTGATGCTGAAGTGATTACCTTCAGATGTATGCTTCAGATGTATTGTTAAGGAGGTTTTAGCTACTTGAACGACTCCGACATGCCTGTTGTTGTCAACTCTAAGAAATATTAGTCAACTTAATAGTTGCTTGATGTTCCTTCTTTGGTGGAAGTGTTTTTTTGTCCATGCTAGAAGATTTTTCACGGGAATGGGAAGAGTCAGGGATTTCCTTTTTCCCCGTTCCCTGTCTTTTATAAGATATTTTCTGTCACTGTCTCCATTAAATTTCTAAATGCATGGGGCCTAATGTAGAGGGACCATTTCTACTCTGGCTAAGAGAATTTTGATCCCTATAGAGGATAGCTGCTCTTTTAAGGATCAATGGACTAAGCAGGAGGCTTATATGGAAATGTGTCTTGACACTTTGTCAAGTGCTGCATCATATTAGTGCGATGCCTTGTCTGATAGCCAGCTGTAGTAGCCTGATGGTTAGCGTAGCTGCCTAGCAAGCCAGTTGCAGCTATTAAATCCCTTTTGGTATAGACTTTCTTAGAGGTGATCCAGATTAAAATTGAGGCTCTTAAGCTAGCCAATTCTTATATTTCTGTTGCTACCTTGCAAGTCCTTAAGCCGGGAGTCAAGATATCTAGTTTTGCCGGTCCAGCCCACGGGGCGTTGTGACTATATTCTTGATCATTATTTTTTTCCTCTGGACCCAAGCTTCTGGTGATTCCTTTCAAGGGTAAGACCTTTTTTGGTCCTGATCTGACAGAAGTATTTCTGAGATTGCGGGTGGAAAAGGATCTTTTCTACCACAAGAAGAAGAATAGTCCTTATGGATGTCAGAGAGAACCCTGCAGCTGAGTCTAATTCAGCATAAAGGGTTTGCTCCCGATCTGGGATCGGACCAATTGCGGGGCTGATTTTCTCAGTTGTTTTTTCTTCTAACATGAATATGAGATGTCCCAGATAGTCTGTGGACATAGTATTTCAGGGTTACTAAATAGAATTCTTCCTTCCTCCCTGAGACAGGCTCCTCCTCTCTTTCTTTTATATGCGGATCTGATATCAGAGAGGCATTTTTAATTTGCATTTAGGACCTTTCTCCCCTGGGAGTGATAGTCCAGTTCTGATTTTCGTCCCATTCTCGACCTAGAGTGTATCAACAAGTTTTCTAATGGAAATCATTGGTTTCATTCTTGCTTTGGTCCAAGAGGGTCAATTTTAATATGACCTTGGACCTGGGGGACGTGTATCCTCAAGTTCCTGAGATTTGCCTTTCAGGAACATTTTTCAGTTTGTGGCTTTTCCCTTTGGCTTTGCCACGGCTCCTGTGGGGGCTATCTTGCCAGTGATCAGGTTTCAGGGAATGGCCGTGGCACCCTTCCTGGACGACATAAGGGTTCAGGTGCCATCTTTTCAAAAGACTATCTCTCATACAGAGATTTTGTTGTCTTTTCTTCATTCCCTTGGATGGGAAGTGATTCTGAAAATGAGTCCCCTTGTTCCTGTTACAGTGGTAGTTTCTTAGGGATCATTATAGCTTCTCTTTTTCTGAGAATTTTATGTCAGAGGTCAGAAAATTAAAGATTCTCTTCTCTTGCCTATTTCTGCAGTCTACTGTTTGGCCTTCAGTGACTTAATGTATGGAGGTAATTAGTCTGATGGTCGCTTCATTCCCTGTGCTCTATTCCATCTGAGAATTCTGCTGCTATGCATGCTCAGATAGTGGAACAGGGATCATGTGGATCTGTCTCGGAAGATAGATCTAGATCTGTCTTCATGGGATTTTCTCCCGTGGGGGTTTTCTTAGGCTCAGGGCACATGCTTTTGGAGCCTTTCCTGGGTAATAGTGACCATGAACACCAGTATGTTGAGCTAGGGACTATGGACTCGGGAGGAGTCTGCTCTTCCCATGACCATGTTGGTGTTGAGGGAGATCTACAATGCTCCAAGGCTTGGCCTCAGTTGTCTTTAGCACAGTTTATCAGGTTCTAGTTCATCAACCACCTGGGAGGAACTTGGAGTTTTCCTTAGCCATGATAGTAGTGGCGTGGTTTTTGTTCAGTACGCTCGCAATTGCTGTCTATCTGTTATCCACATTCAAGGTGTGGATCCTAGAAGCTGACTTCCTGAGCAGTCAGATATTTCATCCCGGAGAGTGGGCGATCCTCCTCGAGGTGTTCTCCAGGTTAACCCTCAAATGGTGGGTGCTGGAGTTGGATCAGATGGCAGTTAGCCAAGCTTCCAAGGTACATTTTAAGGTTGAGAGATCGACAGGCTGCCCTGATAGATTCTCTGGCATTTTTTTTGGATTCAGTCTGACATACCTGTTTCCTCAGTTTGATCTCCTTCCATGAGTCATATAGTTCCTGCATGTTCTGGCAGGATATGGTATGCAGATCTTATGGAGATGTCATTTCTTCCTCTTTGGAAGTGTCCCTAAGGAAGGACCTTCTAATTTAGGGTCCATTCCTTCTTCCTAACCTAGAGTGTATCAACAAGTTTTCTAATGGAAATCATTGGTTTCATTCTTGCTTTGGTCCAAGAGGGTCAATTTTAATATGACCTTGGACCTGGGGGACGTGTATCCTCAAGTTCCTGAGATTTGCCTTTCAGGAACATTTTTCAGTTTGTGGCTTTTCCCTTTGGCCTTGCCACGGCTCCTGTGGGGGCTATCTTGCCAGTGATTAGGTTTCAGGGAATGGCCGTGGCACCCTTCCTGGACGACATAAGGGTTCAGGTGCCATCTTTTCAAAAGACTATCTCTCATACAGAGATTTTGTTGTCTTTTCTTCGTTCCCATGGATGGGAAGTGATTCTGAAAATGAGTCCCCTTGTTCCTGTTACAGTGGTAGTTTCTTAGGGATCATAATAGCTTCTCTTTTTCTGAGAATTTTATGTCAGAGGTCAGAAAATTAAAGATTCTCTTCTCTTGCCTATTTCTGCAGTCTACTGTTTGGCCTTCAGTGACTTAATGTATGGAGGTAATTAGTCTGATGGTCGCTTCATTCCCTGTGCTCTATTTCATCTGAGAATTCTGCTGCTATGCATGCTCAGATAGTGGAACGGGGATCATGTGGATCTGTCTCGGAAGATAGATCTAGATCTGTCTTCATGGGATTTTCTCCCGTGGGGGTTTTCTTAGGCTCAGGGCACATGCTTTTGGAGCCCTTCCTGGGTAATAGTGACCACGAACACCAGTATGTTGAGCTAGGGACTATGGACTCGGGAGGAGTTTGCTCTTCCCATGACTATGTTGGTGTTGAGGGAGATCTACAATGCTCCAAGGCTTGGCCTCAGTTGTCTTTAGCCCAGTTTATCAGGTTCTAGTTCATCAACCACCTGGGAGGAATTTGGAGTTTTCCTTAGCCATGATAGTGGTGGTGTGGTTTTTGTTCAGTACGCTTGCAATTGCTGTCTATCTGTTATCCACATTCAAGGTGTGGATCCTAGAAGCTGACTTCCTGAGCAGTCAGATATTTCATCCCGGGGAGTGGGCGATCCTCCTGGAGGTGTTCTCCAGGTTAACCCTCAAATGGTGGGTTCTGGAGTTGGATCAGATGGCAGTTAGCCAAGCTTCCAAGGTACATTTTAAGGTTGAGAGATCGACAGGCTGCCCTGATAGATTCTCTGGCGTTTTTTTGGGATTCAGTCTGACATACCTGTTTCCTCAGTTTGCTCTCCTTCCATGAGTCATATAGTTCCTGCATGTTCTGGCAGGATCTGGTATGCAGATCTTATGGAGATGTCATTTCTTCCTCTTTGGAAGTGTCCCTAAGGAAGGACCTTCTAATTTGGGGTCCATTCCTTCTTCCTAATTTCATTTTCTCTGAAGCTCTCTGCTTATAAATTGAACGATTAAGTTTCTGTTTCATTCATTGAGACTATGATTCAGGCTCTTTAGCCTGTTTCTGGCAATTTTTAGCATAAGGTATGGCGGAAATACCTTTTTTGGTGTGAATCTGAGAACTACTCTTGGAAGTAGGGTCAGGATTCCTGAGATTGGGTCCCTTCTCCAGGTAGGTCTGGAGAAGGGTTTGTCAGTCAGTTTTCTGAAGGGTCAGATTTCTGCATTATTTTATGATTGCACAAGTGTCTGGCGGATGTGCCAGATGTGTAATTTTTTCTTTTTGTCAGGTTCTGGTTAATTTCAGACCTGTGTTTAAGTCGCTTGCTCTTCTGGTAGCCTTAAACTTGTTTTTAAGGTTTTGTAGCAGGCTCAGTTTGAGCCATTGCATTCCATATATATTAAGTTTTTATCTTGGAAGGTTTTCTTTCTTTGGCTATCCCTTCTGCTAGGAGAGTTTCTGAACTCTCAGCTTCGCAGTGTGCTTCAACTTATTTTATTACGGATAATGTGGTTCTTCAGCCTAGTGGTTTTGAATTGAAATATTTTGTCAGTCTTCTGTTCGGTTGTTTTCTCTGGTTGAGAAGTTTGGTTCGTTTTTGCCTTTCGGACTGCTGTTCTGCAGTCTCCAGAGGGAGTTATGGATTTTCCTCGAGGGCTGTCTGTCTCTTGTTTTTGAGTTTTCAATCATGAAGTTTCGGTGAAACAGTTTTGCAAGATTACATTTGGTATTCTTTTGCATATTTTTTCCAAATTTTTCAAATTTGATATCTTAGCCTCGGCTGAGGTTTTTTTTGGGAGATTGGTTCTTCAAGCGGTGGTGCCTTCTGTTTAGGTCTCTCTGTCTTGTTTTTCCTCCCTAGTCATCTGTGCCCTCTAGCTTGGGTATTGGTCCCCAACAGTAATTGATGACTTCGTGGACTCACCATATTTTTGTAAAGAAAACGAAATGTATGCTTGCCTGATAAATTTATTTATTTCCGGATATGGTGAGTCCACGATCCCACCCTTTTTATTAAGACAGTTATTTTTTTACTGAACCTCAGGCACCTCTACACCTTATGTTACTTCTTTTTTTTCCATTTATCTTCGGTCGAATGACTGGGGTTTGTGGGAAGGGGAGTGATACTTAACTGTGCTCTAACAAAATGCCGACTGACATTTGGCCGACAGAATTCTGTCCGATGGACATTTGGCAGACGAACAGAATGCCGAAGCATGTTCCGAGTTCGGCCGAGGGCAGATGCGCTCCAGAGTGCTCTGTTCTAATCAGAGCCTCGGGCGCCGCAACCGCCTTTGGGAACCTAACCATGGGTCCCAGTCCGCACGTCTTGTAATTCTCTGTCTGTGAAATTATCTATCTATCAAATCTATCTATTTATATATCTATCTATTGAATCTATCTATCTATCTATCGAATTTATCTATCTATTGCATCTATTTATCTATCTAATCTATCTATCAAATCTATCTATCTACCTATCTCATGGCCAGACTGTTATCTGACAGCCACTTGTGTGTCGGACTATTATCCGTTGGCCAAATGTCTATCTGCCAAATGAAGTAAACGGTAAGGTTTTTAAAAAAAGTTGCACAAAACACATTTAAAACACATTCAAATAATGTATTACCCACATATACTATATACACATTTTCATAAACATATAATTTTAATTTTGATAACTATATTTTAAAAGGGTTAAAAAGGGATATGGTATATGGCAAAGTGTTTGGAAATATATATATATATATATATATATATATATATATATATATATGTCTAAATATGTGTATGCATGTGTGTGTGTAAATATATATGTGCATGTGTGTGTGTAAATATATTTATGTGTTTACATGTGTAAATATGTATGTGCCCACATACATACAGATATACACATAAATACATATGTATCCACTTATATACACACACATATATATATATATATATATATATATATATACAGTATATATATATATATACTCACACACACACTTCTGAGCCCTTTTCAGTCAAATACCTTGAAACATTCAGTATCGTTTTTTTATTAATTTTTTATGTATTTTGAATAAAAACACTTTAAATTCCAAAGTTCTTCATGCAGAAAAAAATGTCCTTTTTGTTTTAAAATAAATATATATATATATATATATATATATATATATATATATATATATATATATATATATATATATATATATATATATATATATCGGTTTATACAATCTCTTTCTTTCTCTCTCCCTCCCACACTCTCTGTAAATATCTATCTATCTGTCTATATAATATATATATATACATATATATATATATATAGATCATATAGAAATTTATACTTTCGTAAGATGATGAGAGTCCACAGGAAGACCTTGATGTGTGGGATATTATTCCAAAGAACCCACAACAAGAACTTTTAACCTCTCCCACCTAGTTTTGACTTAGTTTTTTTCTTTGCCTCCCAGGAGAGAGGTTGAAGATAGAGGTGTTCTGGTTATTATGTTAACTCAGACCTATGTGAGACCCATTACCTCTTGGACATATCACTTCAGAAGAAGGGGTATAGGAATACCAGGTTATGTTCACATTATTTCCCTATGGGATTTCAGCCATAACTCACCTCAAGCGTCTCAGGGACATGTCCCCTAGCCTTCTCTTGTGGGATTAAAGGTATTAATATCCTCTGACACTAAAAATTATAAAGCAGCGCTAAGTAGATGTAAAAAAAACAGTGATTGAGGCTATACACCTGTAACAGAAAAATTAGACATATTTACCAAGTGTTTGCAATCGGCAGCAATGCAGCCGTGAGTAAGTATACAATGTATATATGCAACTATTAAACATCAAAGCTGATTATATATATATATATATATATATGACCAAAAAATGAATTCCACAAATATGGATCCCACAAATATGATGGACAGTTCCAGGTAAAAGTTATTTTGAAACAAATACTTGCAATATTTCCATAGGTTTATATCCTGAAGATGTGGTTCAATCCACTGATATTCCTAATATGGAACAAGCTGGATGCTGCCGTTTATGGAGCCTGAGCATCTTTGACAGGTTCAGATGCGAAGATACTACGAACAAAGGGAACACAGCGCAACCCAAGATTCAAGCGTAATTTTTTTTATTATAAAATCACACGCACATATAGAAACATACTTACAGGAAGTATGTACTTAATAAGCACATAAGAAGTCTTTTAAAAAGCAAAGTCCACACAGCGGCATACACAGTAGCATGATAGCGTATTAGGAGCTTCAGCGGTTTGATGGATATAACAGCACCAAATTAATATCCTCTGATATCCTCTGCTGTTAAATATACAGCACTCAATGGGCTCTCTACTGAATTAAGCTATTTGTTTTTTTAGCTGGAAATTGGGATATTGTTTTTATTTTCATGTCAAGCTATTTCCTTTCTTTTCTTTTAGTCACAATATTTTTGGAGTTTTGAATCGCATCCGAGTCAAGGCAGGAGTGACAGTCTCCTAGCACGGCAACCGGGAGACGTAAAAACTGTCCTTTGACTCATCGCTACTTTAAATTATTCAATTGAACTTTGTTTCAGCATAACGCCATTACAATTTTTCACACCATTATTTCTCTCTTCCCAGTTATTGCTTTCCAGTGTAGTGTTTTTTATTACAACTATGCTTCAACTGTAATATTCTGAGCAGCTGTTCAGCTCTGATTATTCCCTACAAGGGGGTGAGTCTTATTCCTTCAATGGGAGTTTTTTCTATGGGGCTGAAAGACTCAGCCTTATGCAAGACACATTCATGGGCTCACACAAGTGGGAATTCAGAGCTACTGAGAGATTATATATATATCTATGTCTAATTCATAATTAATCCTTTATTGAACTGTGGTATGTACAGTTTCTTACTTTTATGCGGTTTGAATGTCCTCTTATGTTCTGTCTGTCATATATCTGATTTTGGTGGTGTTTACAACATTATTTCTTTCCTTTCAGGGTGGAATGTTTTTGCCCTTGCTCATCAGAATATATTACATGAGCATTTACATATTCTTTATTATATGTCATATAATACCTTTATATGGGCTAGATTACAAGTGAAGCGCAAACTGTTTTGCACTAGCGCAGTCGCCTTTTCGTGATCTATTTTCATTCCGCTGATATTACAAGCTGAGCGGTTTAGGTGTTAATAGTTTATTTAGGTACTTTGAGTTATGGGGGATCGCGGTTTAGGGGTTACTAGTTTATATAGTTTGCAATGTGGGGGGATGACGGTTTAGGGGTTAATAGTTTATTTAGGTACTTTGCGATGTGGGGGGATGGCGGTTTAGGGGTTAATAGTTTATGTAGTTTGGGATGTGGGGGGATGGTGGTTTAGGGGCTAATAGTTTATTTATGTAGTTTGCGATGTGGGGGATGGCAGTTTAGGGGTTATTTGGCTGCGAGCTTATGGTAGGATATTTTCACTTTTTTTTCTCCTTTGATTCCTATGGGGAATGCAAAAATGCAATGTAGTTTGCGCAAGTAGGGTGTTTTTTGTGAACTTTTTTTCTCCATTGACTTCTATGGGGGAATACATGCGAAAAAAAGATTTACTGCGCCACTTGTAATCTAGCCCATATATGTTTTGTACACTGTCACAGAAACCAGGCTGCAAGGGTTAAACATCCACCCCCTCCTACCTAGCCCCCTCTTGTTTCTCAGCGGATCTGGGCTTTTGAGAGCATACGCGATCTCCCAGACCGTTGGTTTGCCTTGTTTTTGTGCTTTGAACCTTTTCACGAAAGAGCTGGTCCCTTACCGCCTAGTCCCTCTTCGACTGGACTAGACGAGCCCCTGGAACTGCCAGTCGGCCACATCATCCCGAATGCTCGGTGTCCTTTACCCCAGGTCGCTCCAGCAGCTCCTTGTCCCAGAGCTCTGCTTTTTTGGAGGTTGGTACCCCTTGGGGAGGGCAAGAGATGGAGTAATTGCTGGAAGGGAGCTCCCTTGGGAATCGAGGGTTCCGGACCCCCCTCTACAACTCCCACTCCCCAGTGGCCTTCCCGGTGTACGTTTGATCACCCATAGCTCCGGCCCCCAGCCATGGATCATGTCGATTTTAGTAGCTGGGGACCGAGGGCTTTCCAACGACACCCTGGAAGTGCCGCCGCTCCCCCAGGATCACCCCGGAACCACCATCACTATACCGCTGGACACTATGGGACAATGGACTCTTTGGAGGGCTCCCGCCTGTCTGGAGGGGAGGGAATGGCGGGAGATTTGGGGGACTGATAAGGCTCTTATCTTGATGGGATTGTGTATAAAAACTGCGTGTTTTCCCAATAAAGAGGTACTACTTCTTTTCACCTGAATGCTAGTCTGTCTAGTTATTTGGGTGTAAATTGCTAAATCACTTTTTTCCCCTACATAGCGGCAGGTTCCAGGTACAGGAAGGATCCTTTGGCGAAGCTACCCAGTCTGGGTAGCCGGGATCTGTCACATACACTTACAGATATATCTGCATAGACAGATTGCTTTTGTGTTCTTGTGTAATTTTGTACACTATATAATTTTATTTACATAGGGCCAGTTTACAAGTGGCGCGCTAACAGTTACACAAGAGCGAAATCAAGTTTATTGCTGCTGTTTGCCTGTATCAGATGTAACATTCGTATTACAAGTTGAAAGTAAATGTGATCGCTTAAGCGCAATACCTCAGAGCTCTGGTTAATTGTTTTGCTAAGTGTAACAAAACACATCAAAAATACATTTAAAGGTACAGTTACACTTATAATAACAATCTATTAAAAATTATTTTTAAAAAAATTCCACCAACAAATTATAAGGGCTCAAAGAAATTAGGTCTCAGGTGTTAGAAGAAAAAGTCTGCAGAGGGCTTTAACATAGAGATACAGACATATACATGTCTATATGTGTGTACAGATGTATATATGTATATATGTATTTATAGACATATATACACATATAAATACATAAGTACATATTTACACATGTATAGACATATTTGACCCCTTTGCAGTCAAGTAGATGAAAACAATATTCCTATTTAATAAAGGTTTTAACTATGTATTTACTGTAAATATTTCACATTCTAATGTTCTATACACAGCAAAATATGTTATATTTATTTATAAATAGATATTCTAATATATATATGTAATCATCCATACATAGATATATATAGGTATAGATATACAGTATATTGTGCCACTGCCGAAATACCATCATATATATGTAGACATGTCTATTGCACTGCCCACAGTGTGCCTGATCACTGCACTGGGCTGGTTGAAATGTGCATTTTTTGTGTGATCCCAGCGGCTACCCCTATTAAGTGCATGATATAGTATGTGCAGGGTGATAAAGCAGCTAGAAGTGTACGGGACAGAGCATCTTGCTGAACAGAAAGCTGCAAGTGTACAAAGCTGATTCTCATCACTACACACTACCAGATACATAGTATAACAAAAGATGACGTTTAGTACTACGTCACAAGAGGCGGGAATGTTTAAAAACGTCCAAGCTAGCTGAGAGAACATCCAACTATTGAGAGCCTTTGAGAAAGTCTGCCTGTCAGCGGATGAAACGCGTAGGGAGAAGGAGCCTGCCGGAGATGCTAGGGCGTTGCTGAAAGTGCTAAGGACTTGTACACATCTGAATAGAACCTGGTGCTGCAGGTCAGCGTCTTGGGATATTTACAAGGAAGACAGCGCTCTGAACGAGCCAGCCTTGTGCCTATGTACGAGTCTAACACTGCCATCCTGTAAGTGTGTTTTTGTCTTGTGTCATTCATTTGGTGAACAAAACAATGCTGTGAATCACGGATGCGCTGTGTTTTTTTCTCCTATTTTACACAATTATGGACTAGATTACGAGTTGAGTGCTATTTTAATGTGTGCCCATAAAGGAGCACATTAAATAACCATCCATTACAAGTGGCTGATTAATGCTCCCACAATCTTGCAGTTTAACTTTGCGCTAAGCGCAATTAACCAGAGGTCAGACCTCTGGTTAATGAAAATAAGTGCCCCAATTGCCCCCAAATAAAGTGGACAGTTCTTTAAAATAAAATATAAAGGTTAGCATCTTTATTTTTTTTAATAAAAACTGCACAAAGCAGTTATAAGGGGTTAAAGTGAGGAGATATGGGGTGTTTTTTAAAAAAACTGAAAGTTCCATTACATTGAGGTCATGGGGACTTTTTTTTAATATATATATATATATATATATATATATATATATATACAGTATATATAATAAATGAGATGTCATTAAAAAAGCAAAGGAACAGGTAGACAGGGGAGACAAGCGGTAAACGCAGCCGGCCGGTCACAATGTAAACCGTAAGTCTGTCCAGATACCAAACCGCTGATGTGAAGCGGTAGGAAAAAGGAGTCCCATAAACTGAGTTACTTCATGCACGGAAAGCCATAGCCAGGTAGCAAGGGATCAGTTTGCCAAAGGTATGAAAATAGAAAAAATACGTCAGGCTCTCAATCCCAAACTGAGGATAAAACTTGAAAATGTATTCAAACATCGTTAAAAAGTGCATATCAGACATGGCAGTAAAACAAGCAGGGAATCTTACATGTTTACTCTGTGAGAAACCTCATCTATTTATGCAGTGAGAGTCATAGATTTAACTATTACCTTGCCTCAGTGACATAAAAAAGAAAAAGGTTAAAAACAGGTAGACAGTTTGAATAGAGAAGATTTGTTGAGTGACAAGTCAAAACAGGCAGTCTCCAGATTAAATTAGACTGGTGGTTGTGGTACGGAACCGGTCACATTTGTTACGCAATATTCCACAATCTACAACGAAATTTGCAAAGTCATAAGGAGACATCTACCCATGCTAGCAGCTGACAAATGTTTAATACAAGTGGTCTTCCTACAGAAGAGGTACCACCATGGGTAATATCCTTTCACCTAGAGATTTGCCTACTAATTCTAATACCAGTTCATGGCTAACCTCGAAGGGAATGTTTAAATGTGGCTTTGGTCCCTGTATTCCATGCAGTTTTATCCATAGAGGTGATACTTTCAATCTAACATGACAAAGAGTATAAATTGGAAAGTTGTGTCAATTGCAGAGCAAAATTCGTAATTTATATGGCATGGTGTACTTGCTCCATGAAACAGTATTTAGGGTGTACATCCAGGGAGGCCAGAGAGAGGATCCGACAACACCTCTCTGACATCAAACAATCTGATGCACGTTCAGAATTGGCCAAGCATTTTATTTCGGAACATGCCAGTTCCAATTCCACTTTCAAGTGGATGATAATTGAAAGAATAAGAAAACCCAAAAGGGGTGGGGATCTGAACAAATTACTACTTAAAAGAGAGGCTTTTTGGATCTTCTCTCTTGCCACCCAGATCCCTAATGGATACAATTCAATCTATGACATCATAAATTTCTGGGAGTAATAGCTATTAGCAATATCTTAGGGCAGAGTAGTGTCTTATCTAATCTATTCTATAGATACTTTTAGATGACTATAAATTACTATAAATATCACCTTTATCTGCTATGACCTATACCTATACACATACTTATTTTTGGGATAACCAATTTAATGGAGTATTTAGTAACCAGGAAGTTGGTTTGCATTAAAGAACATTTTAATTGAATACATGGGGGCCGAATTATCAAGCTCTGAATGGCTCGCCGGAAACGGCGGTTATGAGCTCCATAACTTGTCCGCCTGCTCTGAGGCTGCGGACATCAATCCACCCGATCATATACAATCAGGCTTATTGACAACCCCTGCTAGCGGCCAAGAGCTGCTTGTGCAATGATAAATGCCAACATCATATCATGTCCGCTCGTACTTTCAGGCATCGGAATTTATCATTGCACTGCTTGTGCAATGATAAATGCTGACATTGTATCATGTCAGCTCGTACTTTCATAAATCGGCCCATAGAATTTATATTTCTTTCATGTAATTGGCAAGAGTCCATGAGCTAGTGACGTATGGGATATACATTCCTACCAGGAGGGGGCAAAGTTTCCCAAACCTCAAAATGTCTATAAATACACCTCCCACTACGCCCACAACTCAGTTTTACAAACGTTGCCTCCTATGAAGGTGGTGAAGACAGTTTGTGCTTGATTTTTATGATTTCTTCTATTATAAACGCTTCTAAGCATTCTGAAGCCCAATTCCGTTCAAAGTACAGTGTTTGTCAGAGGGATGTGAAGAGAGCGTGGTTTCTCTCACTGGAAATCTTTTCAAGGATTCTCTGTTATCGGTCATATGGATTCATCTCCTACCTACCTTTTCAGATTGACGATATACTCTTATATAACATTATCTCTGCTGTTAGTTTTCAGTACTGGTTTTGCTATCTGCTATATGTGGATGGGTGTCTTTCGGTAAGGATGTATCATTATTTAAGACACTCTCAGCCATGGTTTGGCGCTTTATGTTTTAATGTAAAGTTTTAAATATTTGTTTTTTACTTATATTTGCCATGAGTCAGGTCTATGTATATTTCCTTTTTGCAGTCTAAACAGTTTCAGTATAGGAATCATGTTTGGGAAGTTTATTTTAACTTTTTTTCTTACCTGTGGTTCAGTCTCTTTCTAATTTGACTTGTTTCTCAATTTTTTTCACGGACAAATCTAGGCTTGCGAGAACGCAAAATGTTATTTATTATGTCATTCTTGCTGCTAAATTTTTTTGGTGTGAAGTTGCGCCTTTGATGGAGCAAATTTCATCATTTCTCCAACATAGGTGTGTCCGGTCCACGGCGTCATCCTTACTTGTGGGATATTCTCTTCCCCAACAGGAAATGGCAAAGAGCCCAGCAAAGCTGGTCACATGATCCCTCCTAGGCTCCGCCTACCCCAGTCATTCTCTTTGCCGTTGTACAGGCAACATCTCCACGGAGATGGCTTAGAGTTTTTTAGTGTTTAACTGTAGTTTTTATTATTCAATCAAGAGTTTGTTATTTTAAAATAGTGCTGGTATGTACTATTTACTCAGAAACAGAAAAGAGATGAAGATTTCTGTTTGTATGAGGAAAATGATTTTAGCACCGTAACTAAAATCCATGGCTGTTCCACACAGGACTGTTGAGAGCAATTAACTTCAGTTGGGGGAACAGTGTGCAGTCTCTTACTGCTTGAGGTATGACACATTCTAACAAGACGATGTAATGCTGGAAGCTGTCATTTTCCCTATGGGATCCGGTAAGCCATGTTTATTAAGATAGTAAATAAGGGCTTCACAAGGGCTTATTAAGACTGTAGACTTTTTCTGGGCTAAATCGATTCATTATTAACACATATTTAGCCTTGAGGAATCATTTAATCTGGGTATTTTGATAAGATTATATCGGCAGGCACTGTTTTAGACACCTTATTCTTTAGGGACTTTCCCTAATCATTGTCAGAGCCTCATTTTCGCGCCGGTATGGCGCACTTGTTTTTGAGAACAGCATGGCATGCAGCTGCATGTGTGTGGAGCTCTGATACATAGAAAAGTCTTTCTGAAGGCATCATTTGGTATCGTATTCCCCTTTGGGCTTGGTTGGGTCTCAGCAAAGCAGATTCCAGGGACTGTAAAGGGGTTAAATATAAAAACGGCTCCGGTTCCGTTATTTTAAGGGTTAAAGCTTCAAAATTTGGTGTGCAATACTTTTAAGGCTTTAAGATACTGTGGTGAAATTTTGGTGAATTTTGAACAATTCCTTCATACTTTTTCGCAATTGCAGTAATAAAGTGTGTTTAGTTTAAAATTTAAAGTGACAGTAACGGTTTTATTTTAAAACGTTTTTTGTGCTTTGTTATCAAGTTTATGCCTGTTTAACATGTCTGAACTACCAGATAGATTGTGTTCTGACTGTGGGGAAACCAAGGTTCCTTCTCGTTTAACTATATGTATTTTATGTCATAAAAAATTTAGTAAAAATGATGCCCAAGATGATTCCTCAAGTGAGGGGAGTAAGCATGGTACTGCATCATCCCCTCCTTCGTCTACACCAGTCTTGCCCATACAGGAGGCCCCTAGTACATCTAGTGCGCCAATACTCCTTACTATGCAACATTTAACGGCTGTAATGGATAATTCTATCAAAAACATTTTAGCCAATATGCCCACTTATCAGCGAAAGCGCGACTGCTCTGTTTTAGAAAATTCTGTAGAGCATGAGAATGCTGATGATATGGTTTCTGAAGGGCCCCTACACCAGTCTGAGGGGGCCAGGGAGGTTTTGTCTGAGGGAGAAATTTCAGATTCAGGAAAAATTTCTCAACAAGCTGAACCTGATGTGATTACTTTTAAATTTAAGTTGGAACATCTCCGCGCTCTGCTTAAAGGAGGTGTTATCCAATTTGGATGATTGTGATTATCTGGTCATTCCAGAACCACTATGTAAAATGGAAAAGTTCTTAGAGGCCCCGGGGCCCCCCGAAGCTTTTCCTATATCCAAGCGGGTGGCGTACATTGTTAATAAAGAATGGGACAGGCCCGGTATACCTTTAGTACCTCCCCCCATATTTAAAAAATTGTTTTCCTATAGTCGACCCCAGAAAGGACTTATGGCAGACAGTCCCCAAGGTCGAGGGGGCGGTTTCTACTCTACACAAGCGCGCCACTATACCCATAGAAGATAGTTGTGCTTTTCAAGATCCTATGGATAAAAAATTAGAAGGTTTGCTAAAAAAGATGTTTGTTCAGCAAGGTTACCTTCTACAACCAATTGCATGCATTGTCCCTGTCACTACAGCCGCGTGTTTCTGGTTTGATGAGCTAGAAAAGGCGATTATTAGTAATTCTTCTTCTTATGAGGAGATTATGGACAGAATTCGTGCTCTTAAATTGGCTAATTCTTTCACCCTAGACGCCACCTTGCAATTGGCTAGGTTAGCGGCGAAAAATTCTGGGTTTGCTATTGTGGCGCAGAGCGCTTTGGTTAAAATCTTGGTCAGCGGATGCGTCTTCCAAGAACAAATTGCTTGACATTCCTTTCAAGGGGAAAACACTGTTTGGCCCTGACTTGAAAGAGATTATCTCTGATATCACTGGGGGCAAGGGCCACGCCCTTCCTCAGGATAGGTCTTTTCAAGACCAAAAATAAACCTAAGTTTCGTCCCTTTCGCAGAAACGGACCAGCCCCAAGGGCTACGTCCTCTAAGCAGGAAGGTAATACTTCTCAAGCCAATCCAGCCTGGAAAGGAAAGCAGGCCAGGAAACCTGCCACTGCTACCAAGACAGCATGAAATGCGGGCCCCCGATCCGGGACCGGATCTGGTGGGGGGCAGACTCTCTCTCTTCGCTCAGGCTTGGGCAAGAGATGTTCTGGATCCTTGGGCGCTAGAAATAGTCTCCCAAGATTATTCTCTGGAGTTCAAGGGGCTTCCTCCAAGGGGGAGGTTCCACAGGTCTCAGTTGTCTTCAGACCACATAAAAAGACAGGCATTCTTACATTGTGTAGAAGACCTGCTAAAAACGGGAGTGATTCATCCTGTTCCATTAGGAGAACAAGGGATGGGGTTCTACTCCAATCTGTTCATAGTTCCCAAAAAAGAGGGAACGTTCAGACCAATCTTAGATCTCAAGATCTTGAACAAGTTTCTCAAGGTTCCATCGTTCAAGATGGAAACCATTCGAACAATTCCTTCCTTCCAGGACGGTCAATTCATGACCACGGTGGATTTAAAGGATGCGTATCTACATATTCCTATCCACAAGGAACATCATCGGTTCCTAAGGTTTGCATTCCTGGACAAGCATTTCCAGTTCGTGGTGTTTTCTTTCGGATTAGCCACTGCTCCTAGGATTTTCTCATAGGTACTAGGGTCCCTTCTGGCGGTGCTAAGACCAAGGGGCATTGCTGTAGTACCTTACTTGGACGACATTCTGATTCGAGCGTCGTCCCTTCTTCAAGCAAAGGCTCACACGGACATTGTCCTGGCCTTTCTCAGATCTCACGGATGGTAAGTGAACGTGGAAAAGAGTTCTCTATCTCCGTCAACAAGGGTTCCCTTCTTGGGAACTATAATAGACTCCTTAGAAATGAGGATTTTTCTGACAGAAGCCAGAAAAACAAAACTTCTAGACTCTTGTCGGATACTTCATTCCGTTCCTCTTCCTTCCATAGCGCAGTGCATGGAAGTGATAGGTTTGATGGTAGCGGCAATGGACATAGTTCCTTTTGTGCGCATTCATCTAAGACCATTACAACTGTTCATGCTCAGTCAGTGGAATGGGGACTATTCAGACTTGTCTCCGAAGATACAAGTAAATCAGAAGACCAGAGACTCACTCCGTTGGTGGCTGTCCCTGGACAACCTGTCACACGGGATGACCTTCCGCAGACCAGAGTGGGTCATTGTCACGACCGACGCCAGTCTGATGGGCTGGGGCGCGGTCTGGGGATCCCTGAAAGCTCAGGGTCTTTGGTCTCGGGTAGAATCTCTTCTACCGATAAATATTCTGGAACTGAGAGCGATATTCAATGCTCTCAAAGCTTGGCCTCAGCTAGCGAGGGCCAAGTTCATACGGTTTCGATCAAGACGACATGACAACTGTTGCGTACATCAACCATCAGGGGGGAACAAGGAGTTCCCTAGCGATGGAAGAAGTGACCAAAATCATTCTATGGGCGGAGTCTCACTCCTGCCACCTGTCTGCTATCCACATCCCAAGAGTGGAAAGTTGGGAAGCGGTTTTTCTGAGTCGTCAGACATTGCATCCGGGGGAGTGGGAACTCCATCCGGAAATCTTTGCCCAAGTCACTCAACCGTGGGGCATTCCAGACGTGGATCTGATGGCCTCTCGTCAGAACTTCAGAGTTCCTTACTACGGGTCCAGATCCAGGGATCCCAAGGCGGCTCTAGTGGATGCACTAGTAGCACCTTGGACCTTCAAACTAGCTTATGTGTTCCCGCCGTTTCCTCTCATCCCCAGGCTGGTAGCCAGGATCAAAGGAGAGGGCGTCGGTGATCTTGATAGCTCCTGCGTGGCCACGCAGGACTTGGTATGCAGATCTGGTGAATATGTCATCGGCTCCACCATGGAAGCTACCTTTGAGACGAGACCTTCTTGTTCTAGGTCCGTTCGACCCACTCCAGCTGACTGCTTGGAGATTGAACGCTTGATCTTATCAAAGCGAGGGTTCTCAGATTCTGGTATTGATACTCTTGTTCAGGCCTGAAAGCCTGTAACCAGAAAAATTTACCACATATTTTGGGAAAAATATATCTGTTGGTGTGAATCTACAGGATTCCCTTGGGACAAGGTTAAGATTCCTAAGAGTCTATCCTTCCTTCGAGAAGGATTGGAAAAAGGATTATCTGCAAGTTCCTTGATGGGACAGATTTCTGCCTTGTCTGTGTTACTTCACAAAAAGCTGGCAGCTGTGCCAGATGTTCTAGCCTTTGTTCAGGCTCTGGTTAGAATCAAGCCTGTTTACAAACCTTTGACTCCTCCTTGGAGTCTCAACCTAGTTCTTTCAGTTCTTCAGGGGGTTCCGTTTGAACCCTTACATTCCGTTGATATTAAGTTATTATCTTGGAAAGTTTTGTTTTTGGTTGCAATTTCTTCTGCTAGAAGAGTTTCAGAATTATCTGCTCTGCAGTGTTCTTCTCCTTATCTGGGGTTCCATGCAGATAAGGTGGTTTTGCGTACTAAACCTGGTTTTCTTCCAAAAGTTGTTTCTAACAAAAACATTAACCAGGAGATAGTTGTGCCTTCTTTGTGTCCTAATCCAGTTTCAAAGATGGAACGTTTGTTGCACAACTTGGATGTAGTTCGTGCTCTCAAATTTTACTTAGCAGCTACTAAGGATTTCAGACAAACTTCGTCTTTGTTTGTTGTTTATTCTGGTAAACGGAGAGGTTAAAAAGCAAATTCTACCTCTCTCTCCTTCTGGATTAAAAGCATTATCCGATTGGCTTATGAGACTGCCGGACGGCAGCCTCCTGAAAGAATCACAGCTCACTCCACTAGGGCTGTGGCTTCCACATGGGCCTTCAAGAACGAGGCTTCTGTTGATCAGATATGTTAGGCAGCGACTTGGTCTTCACTGCACACTTTTACTAAATTTTACAAATTTGATACTTTTGCTTCTTCTGAGGCTATTTTTGGGAGAAAGGTTTTGCAAGCCGTGGTGCCTTCCATTTAGGTGACCTGATTTGCTCCCTCCCTTCATCCGTGTCCTAAAGCTTTAGTATTGGTTCCCACAAGTAAGGATGACGCCGTGGACCGGACACACCTATGTTGGAGAAAACAGAATTTATGTTTACCTGATAAATTACTTTCTCCAACGGTGTGTCCGGTCCACGGCCCGCCCTGGTTTTTTTAATCAGGTCTGATAATTTATTTTCTTTAACTACAGTCACCACGGTAACATATGGTTTCTCCTATGCAAATATTCCTCCTTAACGTCGGTCGAATGACTGGGGTAGGCGGAGCCTAGGAGGGATCATGTGACCAGCTTTGCTGGGCTCTTTGCCATTTCCTGTTGGGGAAGAGAATATCCCACAAGTAAGGATGACGCCGTGGACCGGACACACCGTTGGAGAAAGTAATTTATCAGGTAAACATAAATTCTGTTTTCCTGCGTCTTTGTTGACGTAGTTGTTTTGGTATGAAGTTGCGTTTGTTATGACGCGAATTGCGTCATTTCCTGGTGTTAGTTTTGCGCCAAAAAACTGTTTAACTTCCTTTTCCATAATGTGTCACTCTTGGCACCAACATTTTGTTATTTTACCCCTCTCTCTCTATTGCTCGCTGTTTTCATGAATTTTTGAAAACTATTATGCCTGCTTTTTTATTTTATTTTCCTATCTACTGAAACTGTTACATTGTGGAAATTGAATGCCTAATGTTATTTTTTCTTTTTCTGTTACATTTTGCGAGATCATTCTGATCCTGACTCTGATGTTACTGTAGAAACTATGATGCCCTGAAACACAATTCTACAAAGCTATCAGCTAGAGTACGAGTTTTTGTCGGTAAGGCTTGCGATGCTAACGCTCAGTTTCCACTCACCTACAAACAACGCTGGTATTACAGGTTTTTCCAACCCCGGCGTTAGTCTCTAAAAAGTGAGCGGAGAGCAAAATTTAGCTCCATATCTCACCTCAATACCAGCGCTGCTTACGGTAGCGGTGAGCTGGCTAAACGTGCTTGTGCACAATTTCCCCATAGGAATCAATGGGGCGGAATCGGCTGGAAAAAAAAACAAACAACTGCAAAAAAGCAGCGTTCAGCTCCTAACGCAGCCCCATTGATTCCTATGGGGAAACGGCATCTTCTATCTTCATCCATCCGGAGCGGAGCGGGTCCATCTTCAAGCCAGCCGACAGGGAGCATCCTCTTCTTCCGACTACTCCCGACGAATGAAGGTTCCTTTAAATGACGTCATCCAAGATGGTGTCCCTTGAATTCCGATTGGCTGATAGGATTCTATCAGCCAATCGGAATTAAGGTAGGAAAAATTCTATTTGCTGATGCAATCAGCCAATAGAATTGAGCTCTCATTCTATTGGCTGATTGGAACAGCCAATAGAATGCGAGCTCAATCCTATTTGCTGATTGGATCATAGGATTTTTCCTACCTTAATTCCGATTGGCTGATAGAATCCTCATTTAAACGTCATTTAAAGGAACCTTCATTCGTCGGGAGTAGTCGGAAGAAGAGGATGCTCCCTGTCGGCTGGCTTGAAGATGGACCCGCTCCGCTCCGGATGGATGAAGATAGAAGATGCCGTTTCCCCATAGGAAGACTTCTTGCTGCTTGGATGAAGACTTCTGCCGCATCGTTGAGGATGGATGTCCGGTCTTCAAAAACTGTAAGTGGATCTTCGGGGGTTAGTGTTAGGTTTTTTTATGGGTTTATTGGGTGGGTTTTATTTTTAGATTGGGGTTTGGGCTAAAAAAGAGCTAAATGCCATTTTAAGGGCAATGCCCATCCAAATGCCCTTTTTAGGGCAATGGGGAGCTTAGGGTTTGGTTGTGTTGGTTGTGTGGGTGGTGGGTTTTACTGTTGGGGGCTTGTTTGTATTTTTTTAACCTGGCATGGTGAAGATAAGGTAGGAAGATCTTCATGGGCTTAGTGTTAGGTTTATTTAAGGGGGGTTTGAGTTAGATTAGGGGTATGTGGGTGGTGGGTTGTAATGTTGGGGGGGGTATTGTATATTTTTTTTTACAGGCAAAAGAGCTGAATTCTTTGGGGCATGCCCTGCAAATGGCCCTTTTCAGGGCTGGTAAGGTAAAAGAGCTTTGAACTTTTTTAATTTAGAATAGGGTAGGGCATTTTTTTATTTTGGGGGTCTTTGTTATTTTATTAGGGGGCTTAGAGTAGGTGTAATTAGTTTAAAATTGTTGTAATATTTTTCTAATGTTTGTAAATATTTTTTTATTTTTTGTAACTTAGTTCTTTTTTATTTTTTGTACTTTAGTTAGTTTATTTAATTGTAGTTATTTGTAGGTATTGTATTTAATTAATGTATTGATAGTGTAGTGTTAGGTTTAATTGTAACTTAGGTTAGGATTTATTTTACAGGTAATTTTGTAATTATTTTAACTATTTTAGCTATTGTACCTGGTTAAAATAATTACAAAGTTGCCTGTAAAATAAATATTAATCCTAAAATAGCTACAATATAATTATAATTTATATTGTAGCTATATTAGGATTTATTTTACAGGTAAGTATTTAGCTTTAAATAGGATTAATTTATATAATAAGAGTTAATTTATTTTGTTAGATAAAAATTATATTTAACTTAGGGGGGTGTTAGTGTTAGGGTTAGACTTAGCTTTAGGGGTTAAAATATGTATTAGAATAGCGGTGAGCTCCGGTCGGCAGATTAGGGGTTAATGTTTGAAGTTAGGTGTCGGCGATGTTAGGGAGGGCAGATTAGGGGTTAATACTATTTATTATAGGGTTATTGAGGCGGGAGTGAGGCGGATTAGGGGTTAATACATTTATTATAGTAGCGGTGCGGTTCGGTCGGCAGATTAGGGGTTAATAAGTGTAGGTAGGTGGCGGCGACATTGGGGGCGGCAGATTAGGGGTTAATAAATATTATGTAGGTGTCGGCGGTATTAGGGGCAGCAGATTAGGGGTACATAGGGATAATGTAGGTGGCGGCGGTGTACGGAGCAGCAGATTAGGGGTTAAAAAATTTTAGTAGAGTGGCGGCGGTGTGGGGGGACCTCGGTTTAGGGGTACATAGGTAGTTTATGGGTGTTAGTGTACTTTAGAGCACAGTAGTTAAGAGCTTTATAAACCGGCGTTAGCCCAGAAAGCTCTTAACTCCTGTTTTTTTTCTGCGGCTGGAGTTTTGTCGTTAGATTTCTAACGCTCACTTCAGCCACGACTCTAAATACCGGCGTTAGAAAGATCCCATTGAAAAGATAGGATACGCAAATGGCGTAGGGGGATCTGCGGTATGGAAAAGTCGCGGCTGGAAAGTGAGCGTTAGACCCTTTCCTGACTGACTCCAAATACCAGAGGGCGGTAAAAACCAGCGTTAGGAGCCTCCAACGCTGGTTTTCACGGCTACCGCCCAACTCTAAATCTAGCCGTATGATTCTCTATTTTAATATGTAACCTAAGTTACACTAACACCTAACACTACACTACAATTAAATAAATTAAATACAATTAGCTAAATTACAAAAAAAACTCCATTAAATTACAGAAAATAAAAAACAAATTACAAGATATTTAAACTAATTACACCTAATCTAAGAGCCCTATAAAAATATCAAAGCCCCCCCAAAATAGTAAAACCCCCTAGCCTAAACTAAAATATCAATAGCCCTTAAAAGGGACTTTTGCGGGGCATTGCCCCAAAGAAATCAGCTCTTTTACCTGTAAATAAAAAATACAAATACCCCCCAACAGTAAAACCCACCACCCACACAACCAACCCCCCAAATAAAAGCCTAACTAAAAAAACCTAAGCTCCCCATTGCCATGAAAAGGGCATTTGGATGGGCATTGCCCTTTAAAGGGCATTTAGCTCTATTGCTGCCCAAAGCCCTAACCTAAAAATAAAACCCACCCAAAACACCCTTAAAAAAATCCTAACACTAACCCCCGAAGATTCACTTACGGGGAGAAGTCTTCATCCAAGCGGCAAGATGTCCTCAACGAAGCCGGCAGAAGTGGTCCTCCAGACGGGCAGAAGTCTTCATCCAGACGGCATCTTCTATCTTCATCCATCTGGCGTGGAGCGGCTCCATAGAATTCTATCAGCCAATCGGAATTAAGGTAGAGAAACTCCTATTGGCTGATGCAATCAGCCAATAGGATTGAACTTCAATCCTATTGGCTGATCCAATCAGCCAATAGGATTGAGCTTGCATTCTTGGATGACGTTCTTTAAAGAAACATTCATTCCGAAGAAGCCGTCGATTGAAGAGGATGCTCCGCGCCGGATGTCTTGAAGATGGAGCCACTCCGCGCCAGATGGATGAAGATAGAAGATGCCATCTGGATGAAGACCTGCCCATTTGGATGACGACTTCTTGCCACTTGGATGAAGACTTCTGACCGTCTGGAGCACCACTTCTGCCCTTCTGGAGGACCACTTCCGCCGGCTTCGTTAAGGACATCTCGCCGCTTGGATGAAGACTTCTCCCGGTAAGTGAATCTTCGGGGGTTAGTGTTAGGATTTTTTTAGGTTAGGGCTTTGGGCAGCAATAGAGCTAAATGCCCTTTTAAGGGCAATGCTCATCCAAATGCCCTTTTCAGGGCAATAGGGAGCTTAGTTTTTTTTTAGTTAGGCTTTTATTTGAGGGGTTGGTTGTGTGGGTGGTGGGTTTTACTGTTGGGGGGGTATTTGTATTTTTTATTTACAGGTAAAAGAGCTGATTTCTTTGGGGCAATGCCCCGCAAAAGGCCTTTTTAAGGGCTATTAATAGTTTAGTTTAGGCTAGGGGGTTTTATTATTTTGGGGGGGCTTTTTTATTTTTATAGGGCTCTTAGATTAGGTGTAATTAGTTTAAAGATCTTGTAATTTGAGACTTCTGGTGGGCGGGCTTAGAGACAAGCAGCTATAGCTAAGAGCTCCGCACAAAAGCTGATAGCAACTGAATAATTTTATGTCCTAGCTTGAAGCCCGAGCCTAATTACCCTTGACAGGTATCGTGTCTGGGTTACTGAGAGGCTGGAGTGGAACACCTTCCCCCGCTGAAGCCCACATTTCCTTTCTTTGCTGGTGACCGTCAGCTGGGTAGGCAGAGGGAGCGGCGGCCATCTTGGAGCGCTAAGGAGAAGAGAAGAAGAAGCAGGGACATAGTGTGGTGTTCCGAGGTGCCTGCCTAACTTGAAGGGAGAACTTGAAGTGGCATCCGAGGTTTACCGGTACGGTCGGTGAGACATCTGACTCCGGCTGAGCGGAGATATATTGGGGCCGGAGGAGCAGTATCGGAGGGCCACGTGGTGCATGAGCTGCGCAGTTCATTACCGAAACCTGCAAAGAAGGATCAGTTGGCCGGACGCTTAAGAATACACCTGACCTGACTACCAAGCATCTACCTAGCCTGGACTAGGTGTAACAGCAACAGGCCACTTTTCCACCGCTGACAAAGATCTCTGGTGTGACTTTGCACCGGCTTGAGCGGAAAATTTTAGCCTGTATCACTGCTGATCTCGGCTGAGGACGGTCGTGTGGTTCAAGTTGGTAAGCAGAAGTTGTGATTTGCCAAAGACACAGCTTATTTGAATCCTATATTTGAATCCCTTATCATTGAGAGAAGGTAGGGGGAAGATACTTTTTTTTATTACTTGTTGGGACCAAAAGTGTGAGAGTGCAGGAAACAGAGAGGGTTAACAGGGACTTGGAGAGTGTCTCTGAAGATTTCCCCTGGAACTTTAGTGTTACAGAGTCTACCTCTAACACAAAATCTCTTGGGATCAATAATTGGATCTGCCTGTGAGTGTGTTTGCCTGTGTCTCCTCTTACATATAAACTATACAGAATCCGGAGAACTATGCTTTTTCTTGCCTGAGAAGGAACTGTACTGGAGCTGAACACTCTGTAATCTCATTTGGCAATTAATACCCTACTACGTGTCCCCTGCAGACTATATTGCAAGCTATTTGTGGTTGGAACTTTCCTGCTTACTGTAAAATAGTTCTCCTAATAATCTTGCTTTATTTACAGGGGCTTCAGATAACATATTGCAGGCCTATTTGCAACGGTTACTTACAGGATAGACTTCCTAATGCTCTTCTGTTTTTCTATGGTTGCTCCCTAATTGTAATACAAGAAGAGTGGTGGTATATGATGTTTTAACTAACCTCTTTCCTTACAGGATTGGCTATTGATATTTGTAAAGAGATTGTGAGTGTGTATAACCTAGGTGATCTATATGTGCTTTTTGCTATACCTTAACTGATATATGTACATGCTTTACTAGTGGGTTTGAAGCTAGATGAGATCTGTTCAAAGCCCATTCTAGAAGTAGGAGGTTTTGAGGTGTATGGAGAAATTATTAATACCAAATAATATGGCGAACCGAAATAAAAATGCAGATCGCAGAACCAAACAGGGAGCAGATATTGGTGTGCAGGCCTCATCCATGGACACCTTACATGATGCACATGCTTTAGACCCCCACCCCATAGTCAAACAAATTTCTACCCTTTTTTTACCTAAAATTGAAAATCTTCAGAAAGGGGTTGACACTGGTGGAAGAGGTCAAACAATTTTCGACTAGAGTAACAGAGGTGGAAATAAGGGTCTCTGATTTGGAAGACACACAAAATACTAATTGCAGTAAGATAGAGGCTTTAGAAAAATACACTACAAAACTTCAACAAAGGATAGATGATCTTGAAAATAGATCGAGGCGGAATAATGTTCGCTTGAATAGGTCTGCCTGAAAGTGTTACAGCAAATGATATTTTAAAGTTTGTTGAAACTACTCTCCCCTCTCTGTTAGGGATCCCAGCGGATGCATTACTGCATAGTGTAGAGAGAGCGCATAGAGTAGGCCTAGAAAGACTGGCAATGGACCACAATTCTCAGGCTAAGCCTGTGATGATTAAATTCCTTCATTTTCAGACTAAAATAGCGGTGCTTAGGGCATATAGAAAGATGGATGAGGTGTCCTACGATAATTCTAGGATTCTATTGTTCCAAGACTACTCTGCAGATCTAATGAAAAAACTCAGGGAGTTCTCAAGATTATGTTCGAGGTTGCATAGAGAGGGGAGACAGGCCTATTTGCTATACCCTGCTAAACTAAAAATTGCTACTGCTAAAGGCCCAACATTTTTTGATTCTCCACAAGCAGCACAAGATCTTGTAATTTGTTTTTTATTTTCTGTAATTTAGTGGGGTTTTTTTTTTGGTAATTTAGCTAATTTTATTGAATTTAGTTAATTGTATTTAATGTAGGAAATGTATTTAATTGTAGTGTAGTGTTAGTTGTTATTGTAACTTAGGTTAGGTTTTATTTTACAGGTCAATTTGTATTTATTTTAGCTAGGTAGTTAGTAAATAGTTAATAACTATTTAATAACTATTCTACCTAGTTAAAATAAATACAAACTTGCCTGTAAAATAAAAATAAACCCTAAGCAAGATACAATGTAACTATTAGTTATATTGTAGCTATCTTAGGGTTTATTTTATAGGTATTTAGTTTTACATAGGAATAATTTAGGGAATGATAGAAATGTGTATTTAGATTTATTTAAATTATATTTAAGTTAGGGGGTGTTAGGGTTAGACTTAGGTTTAAAGGGTTAATAAATTTAGAATAGTGGCGGCGACGTTGGGGACGACAGATTAGGGGTTAATAAATATAGGTAGGTAACAGCGATGTTGGGGGCAGCAGATTAGGGGTTAATAAATATAATGTAGGTGGCGATGTCCGGAATGGTAGATTAGGGGTTAATAAGTATAATGTAGATGGTGCGATGTTGGGGGCAGCAGATTAGGAGTTAATAATGTTTAACTAATGTTTGCGAGGCGGGAGTGTGGTGGTTTAGGGGTTAATATGTTTATTATAGTGGCAGCGATGTCCGGAGCGGCAGATTAGGGGTTAAAAAATGTATTATAGTGTTTGCGATGCGGGAGGGCCTCGGTTTAGAGTTAATAGGTAGTATATGGGTGTTAGTGTACTTTTTAGCACTTTAGTTATGGGTTTTATGCTACAGCTTTGTAGTGTAAAACTCATAACTACTGACTTTAGAATGCATTAGGAATCTTGGAGGCCTCCCAGGACAAACACTTAATACCGGCGCTATGCAAGTCCCATTGAAAAAAAACTTTATGAAATTTACGGAAGTTGATTTGCGCTAAGGCCAAAGAAGTGTGCGATGCCCCAACACCTGCAAGACTCGTAATACCAGCGGGCGTTAAAAAGCAGCGTTAGGACCTGTTAACGCTGCTTTTTGAGCTTACCGCAAAACTCGTAATCTAGCCGATAGTTTTTGGTGCATTAGTACTCACAATCAAATGTTTTTGCTCTAATGTCTGTATATGTTAATACTGCACAGACATAATATGAGTAATTTCTTGCACAAAGTGCATCCAATGTTTTATTATTTGCCAAGAGTGTATGTATATATATATATATATATATATATATGTGTGTGTGTGTGTGTGTGTGTGTGTGTGTGTATAAGTCTGCATAGAAAGATCAGGATTATTTTACATGTGCAACAGCGACACATGGTAAAATAATATGCACAAGTGTATGTATTTTAAATAATACACAGACAATTCCAACTCTAAATCTGCATGAAGGTGCGGTCCCTTAACCAGAATTTGTTCTGGTAAGGGACAGATTGTGTCTTTTTCAGAAGCCTTGGTGTCGCTCAGACCAGGACCCTTGGATTTTAAACATCGTTTCCCAGGGTTACAGAATAGGTTTTTGATACAAGCCTCCTTGAGGAAGATTTCATCTGTCTCACATTCCCAAGAATCCTCTGAAGGCAGCCGCCTTCATTCAAAGTGAATACAAACAAATAGTGAAGTATAGATGCAGCATCCAAATAGAATTTTTTTTTAAGTCCATCTTTATTTCATTCAGTAAAAAAATCCTTCAGCACACAAAGAACGTCAAAGCCCAGACACACAGGAGCTGCCAGGGCTGTCATCAAGGGGTGACAGGGGTGACTCCTGTCAGGGGCCCAATGGGCCAGGGGGGCCCCATGAGGCAAGAACTAAAAAAAAAAAAAAAAAAATTTAACATTTTGGCAGCCACCAGTGGGTACTACAGCAGAGTGCTAATTGAGCATGGGAATTGTTATTACAAGGAGTAAAGTATTGGCAATTGAGAGGATTTCTGAGTGTGCACTAAACCACTATGCACATAAACATTTTCTGTTCCTTTTTAGGACATTTTGGCCTTACTATTGATTATTCACATCTTTCTACAGACTTTGAGACTAACAAGACCTTTCCAGAAGTCACCAATCCACCATTTGACCTTTAAATTATTGTTTAGGCAGTTCAGGGCCCTTCCTTTCAGCCACTGCATGCTGTTGTCATCATTTAGTTGGCATCTTCCTTTACAAAAAGATAATCAGAACTCCATATTTTGTTTTCTAAATCTAATTTTTTCACAAAACTGTAGTTTACCTCATTACTTGTCAGGTCAATGTAAACAAGTGCTGAGTGTCTGAGTGTGTTTCTTTGTGTGTCTGCTAGAGTGTCTATATGTGAATCCTTATGTGTGAGTGTGTGTGTTTCAGTGTATGAGTGTGTCTGTGTGTGTATATTACTACCTTTACAACAATTCCAATTTAAATAGACACTTAAGAATAAAGTGCATATACGTTTTAGTCACTTGGTCAAAAATTGCACGTCAAAGGAGGGGGGGGGGCCTGATCAATGGTTAAGTCAGGGGCCCCAAAATTTCTAGTGGCGGCCCTGGGAGCTGCATTCCGTCTCGTTTCCTGCTTTACAAGCACTTCATCAGATGGGAGTTATACTTGTAGTAAAAAGTGCAAAAAGTAAGCTGCGCTTCCCTAACGCAAGTTATAATAACAACAACAATGTGCAGAGAGACAAAATCATGATACATTAACAACTTATAATAATGCCTTGTAATGATGCTCAAAAACAAAAATCTCAATTCAAGTCCGCAACCTGTGTGCCAAAAAACAATACTAGATCAAAAAAGGTATCACATCTAATAGTGAAATTGCTGTGTGAGTACAAGTGTTACCATTAAGCATAGTCTCTGTGTGCAAAATGAATATAAATGATAATTGAGTGTAAGCACTTCCAAAGAAAAGTAGATACTGGATGCTGCTCTGAGATGGCTGAGAGGACTGTGATCCTTCTCCCAAGGAGGCTAGATAGATCAAAACAAAGAGACAGACAAGTGCATAGGCGCAAAATAAAAACACGCGTACACGGAATAAAATCAATCGAGCATAAACATAATGATAGGTGTCACCATAAAAGACTCCTTCCACAGGTTGAATGAGAGTATGTTGTAAGCCACTCAGTCCTTTCAATGATCCAGAGCGTAACCAGAACGCCACAGGAAGTTGAAGGTGTGGGGCTGCTCAAAAGATGGTTAACCGGCGTTAGGGGAAATTATGTGGAACAGCTGGACTTCTCTACACACTTCGTTTGGGATCCGACCTGACTTTTTCAAGAGATGGTGTATTAGTTGGTTGTTTACTTCTTTTGAACCTGGCGGGCTTAGAGACCTTATAATGCCTGGCTCCCTCTCATTGGCCCACCACATGGTGCACCATGATTTGTTGCTTCTTAGTAATGACGTATTAGGCATTACGATAAAAGTCCCTGTTATACATTAATATCTGATAATGAAACAAGCAACAATAATTACATAAAAAACAATAATATGTGCATGAAAAGACACATTACAGTTATCGTAACCACATGAAACCTATAACTATACCTATCAATTGATACATATCAAAAAAATATTTTCTTATTCTTGTGGCAACAACAGTAATACATGAATCAGATGGGTTATAACGCTGCATCTAAACATAGCCAATGGGATACTTGCCCTTTTAGCAGTTATATAGGCAATAATAGAACAATTAAAAGTGCTGATACAATGATATCATAAACAATGTGAAAAAAGAAACCTTTTAATAAAATAACCCGAAGGTTCAAGAGCAGCAATAGTAGAAATGATTGCAGTAAACTATTGCTAGTATAAAGAGAGAGGAGAGATGGGGTAAAATCAAAAGAATCTACAGGGGAAAGTTATACCTGAAATAGTATCTTTCTACACAGCCATAGAGGAATATCTACACAGAGGAATTACACGTACATCAGTATCTTTAAACCTAACTATAACAGAATAACCTAATTAAATGGGAACAAAGAGCCATCACATAAAGGCCTGAAGATCTAGATCTATATTTAGGCCTTTCTGATTAATGGTATTTAAAGTTTGGAGTTTGTGAATCCAATATGTCTCAAGTTGTCGCAAACGTCTTAATCTATTCTTGGAGCTATTTGGCGGAATCCAATCTATGGCCATGATTCTAAACTCCTTAGGATTAGCGTCATGAAAATATTTCAAATGATCTGGGACACTGAGAGTTTCTATTTTGTTTTTAATATTACAACAATGTTCATTAAATCTAGTTCTTATTAGCCTCTTGGTACGCCCTATGTAGAAACAATTGCAGCCACAGATTAGGAGGTAAACCACAAACATGGATTTGCATGAATGTTTATGCTTGATTTTATATTCTTTAGATATATTAATATTGTTAAATGTATCTCCCCTAATGATGTGGCTGCACATATTACAAGTCATGCTTCCGCAGGGCCACGTCCCATTGGCTCTACTTAGCCAATGTGTATTCTCTGATATTTTAGAATTTTGTGCCAATTTTAATTTAGAGGGTGCTAACAAATTTTTTAGATCTAGATTTTTCCTAAAAGTAATCAGGCACCTCTCAGGGAGAGTCTTACTTAATATAGGAAAACATTCCAGTGTTTCTTCAATATATTTTCAATTTCCCTGCTCCCTTGACTATACGTCGTAATAAATCTGATAAAAATTTTCTTTGTTGTCTGATCTCTATTCCTAGTTGTGGGGTTTAACATATCTTTTATGTTCATTTCAGATACTCTTTCTTTGACTGTATATAAAAGAGCCGTATCGTAACTTTTTTCTTTGAACCTATTATCCAATGTGCTTGATTCTGTAAGATAATCTGTAAGATGGGTACAATTCCTATGTATTCTTTGGTATTGTCTAAGGGGAATGTTGTTTTTCCACCTTGGAAGATGACCACTTTTGGCACTGAGGAAACCGTTCTTGTCAGTTGGCTTCCTATAGTTCCTAACAGCAATATGATCTTTGTTAATGTTGCTAGTACATTTTAAATTCATAGAATTGCTATTGATAAATTTGATAAAATTATTGACCTGATCTTCCTGGCCTTTCCAGACAATGATGATATCATCTATGTATCTGAAATAGCTAATAAGATAACTGTTATACGGGTTATTGTGCCAAATATACTTATTTTCAAAACGGTTCATAAATAAATTAGCATATGATGGGGCAAAAGTGGTCCCCATCGCGGTTCCCTGTAACTGTAAATAAAACTAAGAATAATAACTGAAAATAATTGTGCTTCAAAATAAAATCAATACCTGTAAGAATAAAATGTATTTGTGTAGTTGAAAGATGGCTATCAATCATGCTTTCCTCCATAGCTTTGATACCCAGATATTGTGGGATACATATGTACAGAGCTGTAACATCACATGTTATCCATAGGAAATCATGTTCCCATTTCATCCCCTTGAAAGTTTTAATAGTTTGTGTGGTGTCCTTCAAGAAGGATCTGGTATTCTTAACCCTGGGCTGTAAAAAATCATCTATGTAGGTAGATAGATTGCTGGAAAGAGACCCTATCCCAGAGATAATCTGCCTTCTCGGAGGGTCCACCAAAGCTTTGTGGACTTTGGGGAGACGGTAAAATATAGGTATGGAAGGATCTCTATCCAGTAAAAAATTGTACTCCTCATTTGTGAGAACATTATTTAATTTGGCTTGGATCAAAATGGCATTAAGTTCTTTAATAAATTTACTAGTCGGGTCAAAGGAGAGTTTCTTATATGTATTAGAGTCATTCAAAATCCTAAAGGCTTCCTTAAAATAGTCACATTTATCTTGGACAACTACTCCGCTGCCCTTATCTGCTGATTTGATCACTATGTCCTTATTGTTTTTAAGGGCTGATAAGGTCTATCTCTCACAAATCGATAGGTTGTCATTAAACCTATTAACCTACCTGACATTTTTGTCCTCCAAAAGTTTGGACAAATCAGCACTGACTAATTTATTTAAAAAAATAATATGTTCCCCCCCTGTGCCCCAACAGGGAAGAAAGTATGTACAATTTTCAACTCCTCCATATTATCGTAAGTGCTAAAAATAGATTGGGACTCATCTATACTGGTGTGATTGATCTGTGTGGGATTTTGACCATTAAGCGATTTCAGGATTTGTAATATATTATCATCATTCATATCAAAAACAGATTCTATCTGTGGTGATGATGTTATATGTGGTTGTTGTTTGTTAAATATCTCTTGAGAGTAATTTTTCTTATGTATTTATGTAGATAAATATGTCTCAAATTTATTTGGCGCTTTTTTCCAAGCAAAGTTTAATCCCTTAGCCAAGAGGTTTAGTTCTTGGCTATTTAATTTCTTGGTGGTAAGATCATATACATTCTCTTTATTTTTGTTTAGGATTGTCTTTTGTGATCGTATTCTCTGAATAATTTGTCCTCCTCTAGCTTCTCTCTTATTCTTTTTCTTTTGTGTGGTGTCATATGTGCATTTGAATGTGACTCCCTTCTTAAAGGGACACTGTACCCAAAAAAAATCTTTCGTGATTCAGATTGAGCATGAAATTTTAAGCAACTTTCTAATTTACTTCTATTATCAAATTTTCTTCTTTGTCTTGGTATCTTTATTTGAAATGCAAGAATGTAAGTTTAGATGCCGGCCCATTTTTGGTGAACAACCTGGGTTGTCCTTGCTGATTGGTGGATAAATTCATCCACCAATAAAAAAGTGCTGTCCAGAGTACTGAAGCAAAAAAAAGCTTAGCTGCCTTCTTTTTCAAATAATGATAGCAAGAGAACGAAGAAAAATTGATAATAGGAGTAAATTAGAAAGTTGCTTAAAATTGCATGCTCTTTCTGAATTACAAAAGATTTTTTTGGGGTACAGTGTCCCTTTAATCTTGTCTGTTGGAGGCTGGGTAACATTTGATCGTGTCCCCCAATTTCTCTTGAATCTAAAAAATGCTTATATTGATTAGTACTAGTGTTATTATGTTGCTCTCTAGTATTCCACTTTTTGTGTTCGTTAGATACAGTACTATTATACTGGGGTCTCGCTCCCTGTCTATTGTAATAGGAATCAGCTTGATGTCCTTCTAGTACCTGATACCTATTACTAGTGGGTATAGTTAGTTGATCGTTGGAGTTGATAAAATGTTTGTCCTTAACATATTAATCTTGATGACGATTAGTACCATGTGAAGAATTCCCATTGTAATAATAGTTATATTGTTTGACAGGATATCTTGCATTATGGACATAAGAACGGTTCTCATGATATTGAGGGAAACGTTTTTTCTCCTGAGAATAATTATAATTTTTATTCCCAGTTCTAGTATAGTTATTGTAATGGCTATCCCTATTTGTATTGTTATAATGTATTTTATTTTGTTTGTGGAAGACATTCAAGGGTTGTTGTTTGGGCCTATCCTCATGTAGTGTGTTATCTACCTGATAATGACTTACTATGTTGTTGGTCTGTTTCTCCTGCTTATAGGTGTAAACCTTGTTATTTCTGTAGTCTTCTAAATCTCTTCATTGTGCCAAAGAAGGAAGGGACTTTTTGTCCCATTTTGGACTTGAAAACTTTAATACCGTTTTTAAGTGTCCCTTCTTTCAAATGGAAACAATTCACACAATTTTACCCTTAATCCAACAGGGTCAGTTCACGTCCACCATAGATCTCAAGGATGCATAACTTCATATCCCTAGTCATAGTCCTAAAGCTTGCTTTTCACAACAAACTTCAGTTTGTTTCCCTTCTCTTTGGTGTGGCCACAGCTCCACACATTTTCACAAAGGTGTTGGGGGCATTATTGGCAGTAATCAGAGCTCAGGGCATATCAGTGCTCTTTACCTGGATGAGGTAAAGCAATTTCTCACACTTAAAGTCTCTTATCCTTCCTTCAGGATCACGGTTGGAAGATAAATGCTCCAAAGAATTCCTTAAAGGGACAGTAAACCTTAAAAATAATGTTATATAATTCTGCACATAGTGCAGAATTATATAACATTATATTCGCGCAATCTTTATAAAACAAAATTTCCCCTTTGAATTTTTAAAAAAACCTGCTTTTTTACAGACCCGCACTCTGTGATCTGCTGAGCGGGTCTGTTTTTTTCAAACAGCGCATCGGGCCAGCTGTATAGTCACAGCCCGGCCCGACCGTGCCATAGCACTAAGTGCAGCTCGCTCCTGCTGTCTGACAGAGCAGGAGCGAGCTGCACTTAGTGCTATGGCGCGGTCGGGCCGGGCTGTGACTATACAGCTGGCCCGATGCACTGTTTGAAAAAATTCAAAGGGGAAATTTTGTTTTATAAAGATTGCGCTAATATAATGTGCAGAATTATATAACTTAATTTTTAATGTTTACTGACACTTTAACTTCAGCTACCAAGGTGTCCTTTCTTGGAGTCATCATAGACTAAGTGTCAATGCGCCTCAGAACAAATGTCATCTTCTTCAATGTTCTGCTTCTCCAACTTAACAGTAGAGCGCCACTTTTAATCTGGCCCTAAAACAGTTTAAAGGATTGATTTGTGCTTAAAAATATCCCCTTCAAAGGGGATCCCCCTATACTGCATGCAATGCCTTGAGGAGCGGAAGGAAGAGGACCTGTTGCTGCTGGCCAGTAGAGACTGAACAGTGAGGATTCTTGTTCATCTACCTCACTACCCAGAGCACATTGTCATTATACATTTATACACATTTATACACATATGGGAAACTGATGAAATGAGATATCCAACAGATACAAAGATACCTTGCTAGTAGTATAATACAAAATGGGAAAAACCTGCTCCTTAAACCCTGGGGTGTGGACTTTGGTGTCTATGGATTAGTATTTCAGATGGCCATGGGATGCCCTAAGGGGGGAGATATTCCTTATTTCCTATTTATCAATATATGCAGCCTAGTAGGTCAATATAGCATAGGGAGTTACAGTATGTAGTAGGGTTAGCTTTAAGAAGTATGCAAGGTGCATTTCCAGTTCTGAGAATTAGGAAATCCACAATTTTCAGAGCTAAAATGTATGAAAAGGTGGTAAAATAGATAATGAAAGCATATTGCAAAGTTATGCAACACAGCTTACGCAAGAAAATAGTTAGGCATTTCCAACAGAACAAGATTAAGCAAACATACTTAAAAGAACATGAAACACAATTTCGGTTTAAATATTCCGAAAAAGTGTAATTTCAGAAATGTACTTCTGTTATCACATTTACTTCATTGTCCTGGTATGCTTTGTTGAAAAGAAGGTAGGTAGGCTCAGGAGCGCACATGTGCCTGGAGCACTATAGGGCAGCAATTTTGCAATAATATTTTTAACTATGTTATACATTTGCAGGAGCACTAGATGGAGCAATGTTTGCTGCCATGTAGTGCTCTTGACACATGCACGTTACCTATCTCTGTATGCTCTTCAACAAAGAATACCATTAGAACAAAGCAAATGCGTTAATAGAAGTATATTGGAGACTGTTTTAAAATTGTATGTTCTGTCTGAGTCATGAAAGAAAAAGTTTGGGTTTCATGTCACATGACACGCATAAGTCTTCATTAAAGGGACAGTATACCCTTAAATGTTCTCCCTTTTAATTTGTTCCCCATGATCTATTTGGCCTGCTGGAAGGTATTACATTGTTTACAAATAGCCCATTTTACTTTATTTTGGAATTTGAAATAGCTGCCTGTAGTATCCCTACCTATATTGAAAGTTTCTATACTTAAAGGGACACTCAAGTCAAAATTAAACTTTAATGATTCAGATAGAGCATGCAATTTTAAAAAACTTTTCAATTTACTTCCATTAACAAAATGTGCACAGTATTTTTATATTTCCACTTTTTTAGTCACCAGCTCCTACTGAGCATGTGCAATAATTCACAGAATATACATATTTGCATTTGTGATTGGCTGATAGCTGTCACGTGATACAGTGGGAGTGGAACTAAAAATAACTTCGAAATTTGTCATAGTGAAGTTCAGACTAAGTACTAATGTATTGTCTTGTTATCATGCATTTGTTGATTATGCAAATCTACTGTATTTACTAGTCCTTTAAGTATTATCTGTAGAAAACCTGTGTGAATATAGCCAGCAGAATAAACTGCATTGCCAGCCGAAGGTAGGAGAGATAAGAAATTAAATGTTAATGTTCAATTGTTCTCTCTAGTTATTGGGCTTTGGTTTACAGATAGAGATAATAAAAATAAGCATGAGTGTGTACAGAAAGTGATAAAATAAAGATCTGATTTTATTGCAAGATCAACCCATTTTGAAAGGTTGTGATTTCAAAGAACAAAATTATTTTATATACAAAATTAAACCTAAATAAACCAATTTTACCGTACACAGTCCCTTTAAACAAAGCTACAAACAAAAACTATTTTAACTGGTGAACATGCCACTTTTCTGAATACAAATACTGAGACTATGCACTGCCCCAGCTTTAAGTTAACTTTAAAAAATAATTTATATTGATAGAATTACCAATCAAAATTATCCATATCACCCAAAAACTATTAGCATTTGGTCTCTTTACAACCATTTGATCTTTCTGATTGGGATAAACACTCTCTGCCTCTATTATTCATTTTGTGAACAATCAAGTGACAGCGTATATACTTAATATCAGCAGACAACAGATCCTGACCAATATCCTTGTCACACAGTAGGTGTAAATAGTATTATTCCCTGCTTATATTAAATGAGAACAGCTGGTCTGTTTACCACACTATTTAAGTGCCTGTCTACAACAGATACACTTTTAGTTTCTTGCACCGCCTTCATTATCAAGGGTTTTTGTCTTCTTCACTGTTCTCTTGCAAAATGACAGAAAATGTCTGTGTTATGTCAGTGATCCCAGTTCCTTCTAGCTATTAAATCTGACTGAGAAGGCTGAATATTTTACAAATGTTATTTTTATAAGGAGCCTTTATTAAAGGGACATGAAGCCGATACAGAGCATACAATGTTAAACAATGTTCCAGATTTATATTTATGGTCAAATTTGCTACATTCTCTTGCTGCCCTTTGTTGAGGGAGCAGCAATGCACTACTGGGAGCTAGCTGTGCACATCAGGTGAGCCAATGACAGGAAGAAAATGTGCAGAGACTAATTAGCACCTAGCTCCCAGTAATGCATTGCTGCTCCTGAGCCTACCTATGTGTGTTTTTCAAATAAGGATAGCAAGAGAATTAAGCAAATTAGATAATAGAAGTAAATTGGAAAGTTGTTTAAAATTACACAATCTATCTGAATCGCGAAAGTTAAATTTTGACTTTACTGTGCCTTTAAGCTAGGCTCAGAAGTGGGGTATAAATATATAAGCAAATCATACGCATTTATTCTATAGGAAGTGCTTTTTGTTAATTCCTGAGTTTAAATGGATGAAACCTTTATGATTCAGATAGAGTGTACAATTTCAATTAAGAAAACAACTCACTAATTTACTTCTGTTATTACATTTACAATTTTCTCTTGGTATCCTTTGATGAAAGTACTTAATTTCCGTGACAGCATTCTGAGGTAGGTAGTCTTCAGCACTATATGCATACTATATGTCTTTACAATGTTAGTTCTTAAAATGTTAAAGTGGTGCTTGTGCGATGCACACCAGTCAGCCAATCAGAAATTCCACAACCCTGCTTAAGTTATCAATAAGCAATATCGTGACCGTGCTAACTTGTGCGCGTATTACAAATTGAAAGTAAATGAATGCTCTTGAGTGGAAACAAAATTTGTGCTCGTCGGGTTAGGGCAAGTGAAAACCTAACCTAAAGTGTAAGGGTTAAAAAATGTTGTATGTTAAAATATAGTGTTGCACTCATATATACACTATCTGATAAAAAAATATTCATATAAATAAAAAAAATAAAAAAATAAGGGTAAAAAGATGTATGGTATATGACAATGTGTTTGACTGGAAAGGGCTGTTATGTCTAATAGATAGATAGATAGATAGATAGATAGATAGATAGATAGATAGATAGATAGATAGATAGATGTCTAAATATGTGTATGTGTGTATAAATAATATATGTGTATACATACATATGCACACATGTATATACACTATGGAGTCCTTCCCAGACAAATACCTTTAAACATGAAAATTAATATTAATAATTATTCCATTTTAATATGTTTATTATGTTTTACTGTGTTTTAATGTAAACACTTCACATTCCAATGTTCTTCACATAGAAGAAAATGTTCTTTTTATTTTAAAAAAACATATATATCTATATACATTCATAAATACTTCGGCCATGATATCCAAAGTTTTGAAGTTAGCGCATATTGGGTTTTCCTCCAGCGCTTGCTTTTTACTTTCAACTTGAGTGAGAAATCCTGATAGCGCACCACTTGTAATCTAGCCCTTAGTTATGGGGTCACCAATGTGAAAATATTGAATTACAGCCTGTTAGTTATACACTAAACTATCCCTTTAATTACATTTAAAACTAGGTCAACATTCATTTCACACTTCATTGCACAAAAACATATCCTACTGTAGCTTTACAAAAAAAAAAAATCATACGTTCCCAGTTGTCAGCACAACCCATAATTTTTCTCTTTTGAACTGAAGTATTCCTTTTAATCGTTCATGTACATTGATTAATTAAAGAACTGATAAAAAAATGTTAAACAATGTTTACAGAACTGCGACAGTTGTAGAAATAATACTTAGATGTTATTAATTTATTATAAAATATGTTGAAAATAATTCTTCAAAGGAAGTTAAATCCCTAGTCGACCAGTGTTCTATTTATTTTTATTTTTTTTCTAGATTTCACAAATGTAATGTTGATGGGGTTTTTAAAATTCAGCTTCTGAAGTTAAAAGAAGTATATCTCATGAATGTACATTACCCACGGTTATATGTTAATTTGCGTTTGAACCTACTAAGGATTTATCTAAATTAGTTCACTTCGTTTACATCTTGTAAAATAAGGTTTACAAGAGGATTTAATATGAATAACTAATGCTAAAATACAGTAATAAAATCACTGTATCTTTTATAAGTCATTTGTAGCTGTCAGTCATTTATACAAACCAGAAAGTTGCTTTTGTCTCTGAAGCCTATTCAACATTCTGCTTTATTTGCTTTATTTCATTGGAAACTATTGTTAATGTTCTAGAACTAAAACAGGCTGAAACCATCAGTTCTTATAATTAGATTGCTTTTTGTACGTCAGTTGATCAAATGACGCAAAGTTTTATTGTTTTCCAAACTTCCCAACACAAAGGAGTGCTTTAAAGATAAAATATACTTTTCAAACTTGCAAGAATAATGAGACTATAAGAAAACAGACAAAACCTATTTGTGGAACAAAAGATTTGTGTATGTACTGAATGGCATAAACATGGGTGAAAGAGAATTGCAGACTGTAAAGAGGATACAGAATAACATAATGAAAGGTGGCACAATATAGAGAAAGGGAGAATCTCCAAATATTGAGTATATGATACAGAGATACATAGACACAATAGGACCCATTCTGTTGTGAGTAAGGTGTGAATATGATTACACACCTGGCATGGGAGTGGCAGTATCTCAGGGTTGCCAACTGTCCTTCACAAAAATACTGGACAATCTGGTCCAGATTGCAATGTTGCTGTACCGCACGAACATAAGCGTGCAACTTGATTTTCCAAGTCCTTGGTAAATCCCATTTACCAGAGAACGGCTAGCGCAGCTGACATTGCACTAGCGCAACCTATAGTTTTGCAACCGCACTAAATAGCGCTGATATTACAAGTTATAGCTTGCTCTTGAGTGAAAGATCTTGAGTAAAGTGTAAGGGTTAAAAAAAAGTCTCAAAACACATCAAAAACATATTTAAATAAACTATTACACTCATATAGACACTTTTAAATAAAAAATATATAATTTTAATATTGTTAAAAAGGTTTAAAGGGATAAGGTTTATGGCGGCAAGGTTTTTGACTGGAAAGGGCTCCAATGTGTGTGTGTGTGTGTATTTATGTATAGTCACAGATAAGGTAGAAGCACTCCTGATACTCAAATAAGGCTACAAGGGCCTGTACTGCCCCGGGTGCACTTCAAAATAACATATGCTCCTCCGGAATGGAAGTCACTCACAGGGTCTTGTAGTAAAAATACAAAGTATTTATTAACGTTTTGGGGTGAATTACAAAGTAAATAAATACTCCCCCAATGTATTCTGCTCTGCGATACTTAATTGTCCTAAACAATATGTGACAGCAGTTTAGCACAGGGACAGGTAAGACTAATTCAGCAAATACTATGTGTAACTATATACAGCAATCTGGACAGATTATAGACAACAGTGCCAATCAATATGCACATTGAGTCCTCTGGGGGCCTCGGTCCCCCAATTGAAGATCCATCTCAACTCTCTATGAAGGAGCATTCCGGCTCTGTTGCCACCTCGAGGGGGTGGGGGTGTGATCAAGAATGATATATTTTAGATCAGACACTCTATGCCCTGCCTCCACAAAGGGCCTGGCCACTGGCTGGTCTGATGTACCCTTTTCAATGGCTGTCCTTATGGCTGACCGGTGGTTGGCCATCCTGGTTCGCAGGCCATCCACCGTCTTGCCCACATAAAACATACCACATACACATTGTAAAAGATAAACTATGTATTTAGTGGTGCAAGTCACTCTGTATTTGATTTTAAACTTCCTGGTGGAGTACGGATGACTAAATTGATTCCCTGTAGTCAGACCCCCGCAGGTGGTACACCCAAGGCAACAGAAACAACCTGGTTTGGGTTTTAACCATGTGTCACTTCTATAGCATTCTCTAGGATCCATTTTTAGCAGCTGATCCCGTAGAGATCTAGCTCTGTGGTAGCCAATTCTAGGTGGTTGCATATAACTAAATGGCAAATCTTTGTCAGTGGTGAGGAGAGTCCAGTTATTTCTTAGGGTTTCCGCAATACCTTGTGGGGAACGTTAGTTTGTCCTCTTTACTAGTTTGCTTTGTGCCAGACAGTAGTTCCTGCTGTGTCTCATTCTCTGTAGATTCTCTGCTTCTCTTTAAAACATCACTCTGATAGCCCCTCTGACGAAATTTAATCTCAGTTTCAGCCATCTGTTTCCTTCTCAAGTTCCCATCCATATTATTTCTGGCAACGCTATTAAACTGAGAGGTAGGTAATGCTCTCTTAAGGCTGGGTGGATGACAACTAGAGCCACACAAGATGGAATTCTTGTCGGTGGGTTTGCTATAGAGGGTGGTGATGAGGGTATGGTCCTGATTAATTATCCTTATGTCTAAGAAATCCACAGATTGGCGGTCATAGGTCATTTTTAAATTTGACAGTCGGATGTACCCTATTAAGTTCTTCGAACCAGCACAGCAATTCTTCCTCTGTACCCATACACAACAGGAACAGATCATCTATGTACCTTTTAAAAAGATGTATTCTGCTGTCAAAAAATAGATCTGTTCCCTTAGTCTCCAGTTGGCCATCGCCATCCCAGCTACTTGTAGGTAGAACTCTCGCTCAAACCTGAAGTAGTTGAGTTCTAGGCACATTCTCAACATCTCCAAGATAGCTTCTGCTGGAGGTCCTATATAGCGATATTTTGCTAGTTGTCTTCTTATTGCTGCAATCCCTTCTTGATGTGGTATTACTGTATACAAGCTGGTCACATCGAGCGTGACCAGTAGAGTCCCATGTGTTAATGGTGGAAGTTGCAGTAATAGTTTGATCATTGATACTGAGTCCAATAGAAAGGATGGGATGTTACGAACTAGTGGCTCTAGAATATAGTCCACATAAGTGGCGATGGGTTGCAGCAAGGAGCCTATAGCTTACACTATCGGTCTTCCTGGAGGTTCCGATAGGCTTTTGTGCACTTTGGGCAACATATACAGTACCGGTGTCCACGTATCTTTCTGAATATCATAGAAAGAAGTTTATTCCGTGTGGGTTTAGAATCAGAAAAACACGAACAATCGGGAGAAACAACCCTGCCTTCTGCCTAAAATGGTGTAACATCATGAACAAATGTTCTCTGCCAACGTGACCAGCTCTCTGCCAACGTGACCAGCTTGTATACAGTGATACCCCATCAAGAAGGGATTGCAGCAATAAGAAGACAACTAGCCAAATATCCCTATATAGGACCTCCAGCAGAAGCTATCTTGGAGATGTTGAGAATGTGCCTAGAACTCAACTAGTTCAGGTTCGAGCGAGAATTCTACCTACAAGTAGCTAGGACGGCGATGGGGTCAAATATGGCCCCGTCATACGCCAACTTGTTTATGGCTGAACTGGAGACTGAGGGAACAGATCTATTTTTTGACAGCAGAATACATCTTTTTAAAAGGTACATAGATGATCTGTTCCTGTTGTTGACGGATACAGAGGAATAATTGCTGTGCTGGTTTGAAGAACTTAATAGGGTACACCCGATGGTCAAATTTAAAATTACCTATGAATGCCAATCAGTGGATTTCTTAGACATAAGGATCATTAATCAGGATCATACCCTCATTACCAACCTCTATAGCAAACCCACTGACAAGAATTCCATCTTGTGTCCCTCTAGTTGTCATCCACCCAGTCTTAAGAGAGCATTACCTACCTCTCAGTTTGAGAGTTGCCTGAAATAATACGTATGGGAACTTGAGAAGGAAACAGATGGCTGAAATGGAGATTAAATTTCATCAGAGTGGCTATCAGAGTGATGTTTTAAAGAAAAGCAGAGAATCTACAGAGAAGGAGACACAGCAGGAACTATTGTCTAGCACTAAGCAAACTAGTAAAGAGGACAAACTAACATTCGCCACAACCTACACAGTAGGTAAGCAAGGGATTGCAGAAACCCTAAGAAATAACTGGACTCTCCTCACCACTGATAAAGATTTGCCATTTAGCGATATGCAACCACCTAGAATTGGCCACCGCAGAGCTAGATCTCTACAGGACCAGCTGATAAAAACATATCCTAGAGAATGCTATAGAAGTGACACATGGTTAAACACCAAACCAGGTTGTTTCCGCTGCCTTGGGTGTACCACCTGCGGGGGTCTGACTACAGGGAATCAATTTACTTTTACACTGTGTATGTGGTATGTTTTATGTGGGCAAGACAATGGATGACCTGGGAACCAGGATGGCCAACCACAGGTCAGCCATAAGGACAGCCATTGAAAAGGGTACATCAGACCAGCCAGTGGCCAGGCACTTCGTGGAGGCAGGGCATAGAGTGTCTGATCTAAAATATATCATTATTGATAACATCCCCCCACCCCCTCGAGGTGGCAACAGAGCCAGAATGCTCCTTCAGAGAGATTCAAGATGGATCTTTAATTTGGGGACCATGGCCCCCAGAGGACTAAATGTGCATCTTGATTGGCACTGTTGTCTATAATCTGTCCAGATTGCTGTATATAGTTACAAATTGTATTTGCTGAATTAGTCTTACCTGTCCCTGTGCTAAACTGCTTTCACATATTATTTAGGACAATTAAGTATCGCAGAGCAGAATAAATTGGGGGATAATTCATTTACTTTGCAATTGCTATTTGTGTTTTAGATCTTTGTACCTAGCTCCTTTATTAATAGCATATATGGACTGCGTGAGCTATTATAATACAATGATCTAATGTATGTGATTACCCTGCATTAACCCGTTGTCTTGTATTTTTGTGCAGGATCTTTGTTTACATACAGCACTTTGTTACACCGGCTGAGTGTCCAGTTGCCATGATGACTGTACGTGACATGAGGGTCACGTGACGCCGGCAACTTCTGGGACGCAGTCGTGGATGCCCCATTGGTAAATATTGCATGGATATAAGGTGGTGAGTTGATGTGTAATTGTATTGCTTGTTTTGAAAACGGGGGAAACCCTGAAACGTTAATAAATACTTTGTATTTTTACTACAAGACCCTGTGAGTGATTTCCATTCTGGAGTATATATATATATATATATATATATATATATATATATATACTGTATATATATATATGTATATATATATATATATATACATATATATATATATATATATATATATATATATATATATATATATATATATATATATATATATATTAGCTGTTGCACATGGCTTCGCTCGTGTGGATTTTGTGATTTGTAAAAAATATTGAAAAACCCGACCACTCACAAAGACATGTGCCCTCATGTGTGTGCCAGTTCGGGTTACACACCCACTGACACAAACTTCTTGAGTTTTTGTTAATTCTCTGTGTTTCTCTGAATCTAAATACCAATGTTCATGTCTGTAACATCTTCGGTTTTTGAGATATAGGTATCCTCATAAATCACCCCCCCCCCTTTTGACCCCCCTTAAGTGGATGTTTGGGAAATGGTAAAACACGTGTTTCTTTATTTTTAACAGAGAATATAAATACCAATTTTTTACATCAGTAACAACTTTGGCTTTTGAGATCTACGTATCCTCATAAATCACCTCCCTTTTGACCCCCCTTAAGTGGATTTTCAGGAAATGGTAAAACACATGTTTCTTTATTTTTAAAAGAGAATCTAAATACCAATTTTTACGTCTGTAACAGCTTTGGTTTTTGAGAAATAGTCATCCTCATAAATCAGCCCTCTTGACCCCCTTAAATGGATTTTGGGGAAATGGTAAAACACATGTTTCTTTATTTTTCAAGGAGAATCTAAATACCAATTTTCATGTCTGTAACATTGAGGGTTTTGAGATATAGGTATCCTCATAAATCCCCCCCCCCTCTTTTTACTCCCCTTAAAGGGACATTAAACCCACATTTTTTCTTTCATGATTTAGAAAGAGAATGCAATTTTAAACATCTTTCTAATTTACTTCTATTATCTCATTTGTTTTATTCTCTTGATATTCTTTGCTGAAAAGCATATCTAGATATGCTCAGTAGCTGCTGATTGGCTGCTGCACATAGAAGCCTTGTGTGATTGGCTCACCCATGTGCATTGCTTTTTCTTCAACTAAGGATATCTAAAAAATTAAGCAAAATAAATAATAGAAGTAAATTGTAATGTTGTTTAAATTTGTATTCTCTATCTGAATCATGAAAGAAAGATTTTCGGTTTAGTGGCCCTTTAAGTGAATTTTGGGGAAATGGTAAAACACGTGCTTCTTTATTGTTCAAGGAAAATCTAAATACCAATTTTCACATCTGTAACATATTTGGTTTTTGAGATATAGGTATCCTCAGAGAATTCAACGCGGTCACATCACACCTCAGAGCACATAAGATCCCCTATAGATGGGGGTTCCCTGTATCACTTCAAGTCCTCAAGGATGGTAAGAAACTGGAGTGTAAAGATCCAAATGAAGCTGCCTCATTTTATAATCTTCTTGCTGTCCCTGTTCCGGAGATTTCTACACATACGCCCCCACAACAGAAACGGACCACATTGAGCACCTCTCTAACTCAAAAAAGCACATGGTCTGAAGTGGTGAATAAACAAACCAAGAAGAAACCTGTATGCAGAAGCTCTCCTTCGGACACTTGAACTGTCATATTGAGTCATTCACGTGAGTCCCTCAAACTACTTTGGCCCTCTAGCCTTAAATTCCCTAGCAGGGGCTACTTACCTTAATAATGTTCTTATACATTATAGTCAATTAGATTGTAAGTTATTAATTCAATCCTAGTATGTAAGTCAGCGTGCCTTAAGTTCTCAGTATGCTAATTGTTAACAAATTGTATTTGTTCAGGTCAACTGTTTAATGTTTAGTTTTTGTTACATGTTTTCCCTATACATGTATTGCAGATAAGAGAAGGGAAATGTTTAGCAATTTACATTACTGTTTTGTTTATCTGTTATGATCTCTTCCCCTTTTCTTCTTACTCCTTTATATCTGTTCCATTATGTTAGTTTCAGGACATGATGGCGGGTTTTCTCATTCCGTGCTAAGCCCCTACCTTTTCTCCTTTTGCTCTTTCCCCCCCTCTTACGCTGTTACAGCACACTGACTCTTTGCAGTTTTAATTCTTTCTTTTTACTCCTCTCTTCATCCTCTCTTTTCTCTCTTTCTCTTCTTATCGCTTCCACTTTTTCCCCCTTCCCTACTTCCATCTCTGTCTTCTCATCTCCATCAGATATTGTTGGCACCTCGTTGCAGTACTTTGTAAACAGCAGCACACACTCCCCTTTTGCCTTGACCCCCTTTACCTGAACCCTTCCCTTCCGTACCCCCCCCCCATACAGAGAGCACTGAGATATCACTAGTTAACAGCTGAAGATTTCCTTACCCTGTCAACATGCCATTAAACCCTACCACTAACTCTTTCACTATAGCTACACAGAACGTTAAGGGCTTTCTTTCAGCAGAGAAACGGTCTATAGCTTTCCACGACCTATATATAAAACAAATTGACATCCTTCTCCTACAGGAGACCCACTTTACCACACTTAAGGAACCCAAACTATCAACCTTCCTCTATGACCAGCATTTTATGAGCTCTGGCCCCGGTAGGAAAAATGGTGTCTGTGTCTCCTTCAGAAGGGGGACCCCCTTCGAACTTCTCCAGAAGTATGCTGACTCTGAGGGCAGGGTATTGATTATTGTGGGCTTATTATTTGGTAGACCCCTTACAGTAGCTAACATTTACGCTCCCATCTGCCCAACCCCCTCCTTTTTCCGTAAAACTATTAATCAGCTAATGGATATTGCTAAAGGCCCGATCATATTAGGTGGAGATTTAAATTTTCCCACTAACCCAATTCTGGACACCTCCACAGGTAAGTCATACCTTAATCACAGAAAAATCAAAGCCAATTGGTCTGCAATTCAATCTCTCCCTCTATATGACACCTGGCGAATATCGCATACACAAACCAAAGACTTTACCTTTTTCTCACACTCACAAAAAACATATAAAAGATTGGACTACCTCCTCTGTGACCAAATGATACTAACCTCTTTATTATATTCTAAAATCAGTCACACGACATGGTCTGACCACAGCGCAGTGATAGCCTCTTTTACCTGGTCAGCTAGACCCCCTAGCCGCCCATCATGGAAACTTAATGATCTTGTATTTTCAGACCCCCAACTATCAGTAGAAATCACAAAAAAAACTATGGAATTCTTTTCTATCAACAAACCCATAGATACATCTAACAATAACAACTGGGAAGCATACAAATGCTTCATCAGGGGTGAACTTATTAAGTATACTAAAAGACAGCGCACGCAGAGAGCAGCTTTTTATAACTCTTTGACTGACAGACTCACACAAGCTGAAAGGGCTCATAAAACTAACCCTCAATCTCATCTACACTATGACACTTTACAACAAGCCAGGGAAGACCTGAATAACTACCTTATAAAGTGCGCACACTTACGGTTGTTAAACCAAAAATCTAAATTTTTCATTGAAAAGAACAAATCTGGAAGAATGCTAGCCAGGTCCCTCAAAAAAAAAGAGATTTAAAACTTTTAGAAAGCAGATAACAAACCTTTCTGGACAAATGTCCTTTGACAGTTCCTCAATTGTGAATAGTTTTGCTTCCTACTACACTTCTCTCTATAACTTAGACTCCCATGACTATGAGGCTAAAACTAATCTAATTAACAGCTACTTTGAGACAATCGAACTCCTGACACTCTCAGCAGAAGACATTTCATCACTAGACCGGCCGTTTCACATTTCTGAAATACTAGCTGCCATTAAATCTTTACCATCGGGGAAAGCCCCTGGTCCTGACGGATTTACACAGAAATTCTATCATATATTTGCCTCCTTACTTAGCCCCCACCTTCTCGAGCTCTTCCAATCCATAGATAAGCAAGGCACATTCACTAAAAATCTTCTGGAGGCCGCTATCACAGTTATCCCCAAACCTGGTAAGTCCCCAGACCAAGTTAAACACTATCGCCCAATATCTCTCATAAACTTAGACATTAAGTTATATGCTAAGGTTCTGGCTATGCGCCTCAATTAAGTATCTTCCGAACCTGGTCCACACAGACCAGGTCGGTTTTATACCTGGTAGGGAAGCTAAGGATAATTCCATCCCCGTTCTCCAGTCACTACATACAGCCTACACCAGAAACACTTCGATGATTGTGCTTTCTACAGATGCCGAGAAGGCTTTCGACAGGGTCGACTGGGATTTTCTCTGGTCGGCCCTGTTGAAATTTGGCTTTTCCGATGTTTTTATTAATAGAATCAAAGCCCTGTATACCACTCCTACAGCAACAGTAAGGGCGAACGACACTACGTCCCACAGCTTCCAAATACACAATGGCACTCGCCAGGGATGCCCCCTCTCCTGTTTGCCCTCACGGTTGAGTCCCTAGCTGCACATATTAACAAAAATGTCTGCTATATGTGGACGACATTATCTTTACTCTACGTACCCCAACTGTCTCCGTACCTCATCTTTTGACAGAATTCGAGGCCTTTAAGGCAGTGTCGAATTTCTCTATTAACATGGACAAATCGGTCCTTCTCCCGATAAATCTATCTGAAGAGGAACTTATTTTCCTCTCCCACCACACTAACTTTTTGATAGACAAATCGTTAAAATATCTTGGTATCACGATCTCCCCATCCATCCCAGCCCTTTTTGAACACAATTATGAGGCCCTCTCAAAAGAATCCATACCCTACTCAACAACTGGCATAGACAGAACCACCTATCCTGGCTAGGCCGGGTTAACGCGGTATCAATGACCATACTCCCTAAATATCTATACCTGTTCCAGGTTCTCCCTCTGGAATTGTCACCCAAATACCTAGACACACAGCAGAAATTAATAGAATCCTTTGTGTGGTCACATCAACGCCCGAGAGTTGCAAAACAGAATCTATACCTCAGCAAAGAGAAGGGAGGCCTAGGGATTCCCAATCTAACAGTCTATTATAAGGCGGCACATTTGGCCAGAGTTGTAGCTTGGAACCATTCTTCCCCCGCCAAACCATGGGTCCAGCTAGAAGCCTCACTCCTACCAGAACACAATCTAGCTGAAATTTGCTGGATCCCAGAGAGACACAGACCGATACAGCACCAACCCAACTATTATATCACATCTACCCTGGGGGTATGGGATAAGACCGTAAAAACTGCCTCACACACCTTCCGTGCAATCTCCCCTCTAACCCCTCTTCTCAACAACACCACGTTCATTACCCCAGACCTTATACACAGCTCACATCTTTCGACCTGACATACCCCCTCCCCAGTATACCGCCTCTTCCACAATGGACAATTTCGATCACAGACAGACTTGAATTCTGAATTCGGCCCTCCTTTCCATAAATGGTTCGCCTATTTCCAGATCAGACATGCCTTACTAACCTCTCCGTATAAGCTAATCCTCACGAGCCCACTGACACCATTTGAAGTATTGTGTACAACCCCCTCCATCCTAAAATCCCATATATCCCTGATTCATAAAATTTTGCAGAACGCTTCCCTTACACCCTCGCCTTCATACATGACAAAATGGGAGAGGGAACTTAATGTGACATTTACTCAAAAGCAACTACAGAATATATTCTTATCGACAAATAAATCATCTATATCACCAGTCCTAACTGAACTCAACTACAAAATTCTAATGCGCTGGTACCTATCCCCCGTTAGGCTCCATAACATCTTCTCAGGGGCTTCGTCCCAATGTTGGAGACACTGCTGGGAGATTGGATCCCTCACCCATGTCTTCTGGCATTGCCCTCAGCTTAAACATTACTGGCATACAATAAATGCACATATCAATCACACCCTTAGCTCAAATATCACCCTAAACCCCACTATGGTCCTGCTCAATGATATACCAAATCTTCACTGCCAATACAGAAAGAGACTATTGCAATGCATGCTTAATTGCGCCAAGCGCCTAATTCCTAGATTTTGGAAAAAAACGCAGGTCCCCTCCCCACAAATGTGGATCCGAGAAGTTGACCATGTTCTCTCGCTGGAGAAGATACATCATAGTTTCCAGGGTAAGGCCGATGATATCTCAGATATTGTATTCATATGGGAGCAGGCGGATCTGAAAGAGTCTTCGGCCTCCCAGCTCACCCCCTAGATGCGAATTCTCATAGACTAACTTAATACAACCTCTAGCGCTCTCTGTTGGGCCCCAATCACAATTTCCCTCCCCTCTCCCCCCTTCCCCTTTTCCTCCTTCCCCCACCTAACTGCTGTTCCTGTTCATATTAATCTATAGCTAGTCATAAATACCTACTGCAATAGAAGTATCCTGCTACACTTCATGAATAATAATGTGTATATAGGATGGGTAACTTCTTATCATTCTTTAGTTCATGGACTTCACTCAACTCAAAAGACTTTTGCATAATAACCTTGCCCCTACAGAAGGGGTTGTATCATCTATGAAGTCCTTTCGTTATTGTTGTTATTACTGTTGTAATTCATATCAATATCTTGTTACTTATTTGATGTTGAATACATGCTATTTATATATCATTGTAAACTTTGAAAATCAATAAAAAAGATTTAAAACAAAAAAAAAACAAACAAAAAAAAAACACATGAATAAAACACATATAAAAATGTAAATGTATGAATAATAATCTAAATATAGTTGAAACCTAAACACATGTATATGTTCCAGAAATGGAATAAAATAGTAGTTTGAAATTTGTAAATATAGACTATAAACAAATGATTTGAAAAACGTCTTCCAACCAATGTTCTAGAGTATATATCTAAAGTTCCTACTTACAGGATAAAACCTCAATCCTATGAGGTAAGGTATTCGCACTTCAGGGGGCACTTCTATAGTGCATATAGTAGACCAGACGACGTCCTGTAGAATTTTAAGACTCCTGGATTTCGTGCTTCTTTCTAGATGTATACAACAAATTCCCCTCTTGATGTATGGTAGGTTTCCAGATTATCCGTGTGGATAGTTTCCGATTTTTGTCCCTCCTGCCTTTTCGGATGTAGGATCTCTTTCTGAATATGGTAGAACTCCCAAGGATCTCTCGCAGAGTTTGGTGTATGAAAAGAAAAAAGCTGCAAATAGTGTGATACAGTTGAAAAAAAGACACACTTTATTAACACTAAAAACACTCTAAAAAATGCCTGCTTACATGTATGATCCTCAAACATATATGAGGTATTGGAATAGCCTTAGTATACAGCTTTAAGTGACAAACGTCCGTTCACTTTAAAAATATTCTGATGTCCCAGAATAAACACAAACTTTTTCTATTTGCAGGAAAAGAGCCGGATCACCTGGTGTATATAAATCAAAGCTTACTATTTGTCTTACGTATTTTGAAGGTTTACTTGTGATATGTCCTTCTTCCTCAGAGACTTATTAGAAATAGCGCTAATTAATTCCCTTGGGTTCTCTTTTTGAGATATATATATATATATATATATATATATATATATATATATATATATAGTATAACAAGCAGGGGTTGGCACTCAATAGCAGGCAATGCAGAATATGCAAACAATTTCCGGGATGCTCTATGCAGACCAAGTATACATCAAAACAACATAGGCATGTATGTAAAGTAGTGAGTGTACAGCCTGTATAAGAGTGTAAATTTGCTGTCCCCTCAAAATAACTCAACACACAGCCATTAATGTGTAAACCGTTTGCAACAAAAGTGAGTACACCCCTTAGTGGAAATGTCCAAATCGGACCCAATTAGCCATTCTCCCTCCCCGGTGTCATGTGACTCGTTAATGTTACAAGGCCTCAGGTGTGAATGGGAAGCAGGTGTGTTAAATTTGGTGTTATCGCTCTCACACTCTCTCATAGCGGTCACTGGAAGTTCAACATGGCACCTCATGGCAAAAAACTCTCTGGGGATCTGAAAAAAGAATTGTTGCTCTACATAAAGATGGCCTAGGCTATAAGAAGATTGCCAAGACCCTGAAACTGAGCTGCAGCATGGTGGGCAAGACCATACAGCAGTTTTACAGGACAGGTTCCACTCAGAACAGGCCTCGCCATGGTCAACCAAAGAAGTTGAGTGCACGGGCTCAGCGTCATATCCAGAGGCTGTCTTTGGGAAATAGACGTAGAACTACTGCCAGCATTGCTGCAGAGGTTGAAGGGGTAGGGGGTCAGCCTGTCAATGCTTAGACCATACGCCGCACACTGCATCAAATTGGTCTGCATGGCTGTCGTCCCAGAAGGAAGACTCTTCTAAAGGTGATGCACAAGAAAGCCAGCAAACAGTTTGCTGAAGACAAGGAGACTAAGGACATGGATTACTGGAACCATGTCCTGTGGTCCTATGAGACCAAGATAAACTTATTGGTCTCAGATGGTGTCAAGCATGTGTGGCGACCAGGTGAGGAGTACAAAGACAAGTGTGTCTTGCCTAAAGTCAAGCATGGTGGTGGGAGTGTCATGGTCCGGGCCTGCATGAGTGCTGCCATCACTGGGGTGCTACAGTTCATTGAGGGAACCATGAATACCAACATGTACTGTGACATACTGAAGCAGAGCATGATCCCCTCCCTTCAGAGACTGGGCCGCAGGGCAGTATTCCAACATGATAACAACCCCAAACACACCTCCAAGATGACCACTTCCTTGGTGATGGACTGGCCAAGCATGTCTCCAGACCTAAACCCTATTGAGCATCTGTGGGGCATCCTCAAACAGAAGGTGGGGAGCGCAAGGTCTCTAACATCCACCGGCTCTGTGATGTCGTCATGGAGGAGTGGAAGAGGACTCCAGTGGCAACCTGTGAAGCTCTGGTGAACTCCATGCCCAAGAGGGTTAAGGCAGTGCTAGAAAATAATGGTGGCCACACAAAATATTGACACTTTGGGCCCAATTTGGACATTTCCACTTAGGGGTGTACTCACTTTTGTTGCCAACAGTTTAGACATTAATGGCTGTGTGTTGAGTTATTTTGAGGGGACAGCAAATTGACATTGTTAAACAGGCTGTACACTCACTACTATTGTAGCAAAGTGTAATTTCTTCAGTGTTGTCACATGAAAAAATATAATAAAATACTTACAAAAATGTGAGGGTGTACTCAATTTTGTGAGATCCTGTATATATATATAGAAGGTGTGCTGGTAGGAATAGCACTCCAAGTAGCAGAAAAGGAGACGCATAGGTAAAGAAAAAAGAGACTATATGGTGTAGTATTGTTAAATAACCATTATAGTAGCAAAAATAATCAATAAATGCTCAACTATGCATACCTCAACATTATGAGGTATGTATCCAATAGTGTGGGGACCTGTGTCCCTGTGTCCCTGTCTGTGGTAATGTTGTTTAATAATGCAAGAAGAGATACAGTGAGGGAAAAAATTATTTGATCCCCTGCTGATTTTGTACATTTGCCCACTGACAAAAAAAATTATCAGTCTATAATTTATTTGAACAGTGAGAGACAGAATAACATTAAAAAGATCCAGAAAAACGCTTTTCAAAAAAGTTATAAAATGATTTGCATTTTAATGAGTGAAATAAGTATTTGATCCCCTATCACTCAGCAAGATTTCTGGCTCCCAGGCGTCTTTTATATAGGTAATGAGCTGAGATTAGGAGCACTCTCTTAAAGGGAGTGCTCTAAATCTTAGCTTTTTACCTGTATAAAAGACACCTGTCCACAGAAGCAATCAATCAGATTCCAAACTCTCAACCATGGCCAAGAACAAAGAGCTGTCCAAGGATGTCAGGGACAAGATTGTATACCTACACAAGGCTGAAATGGGCTACAAGACCATCGCCAAGCAGCTTGGTGAGAAGGTGACAACAGTTGGTGCGATTATTCGCAAATGGAAGAAACACAAAATAACTGTCAATCTCCCTCGCTCTGGGGCTACATGCAAGATCTCACCTCATGGAGTTTAGTGATCATGAAAATGGTGAGGAATCAACCCAGAACTACACGGGAGGGTCTTGTCAATGATCTCAAGGCAGCTGGGACCATAGTCACCAAGAACACAATTGGTAACAGACTACGCCGTGAAGGACTAAAATCCTGCAGAGCACACAAGGTCACCCTGCTCAAGAAAGCACATCTTTAGGCCAGTCTGAAGTTTGGAAATAAACATCTGAATGATTCAGAGGAGAACTGGGTGAAAGTGTTGTGGTCAGATGAGACCAAAATTGAGCTCTTTGGCATCAACTCAACTCGCCGTGGAGGAGGAGGAATGCTGCCTATGACCCCAAAAACACCATCCCTATCGTCAAACATGGAGGTGGAAGTGTTATGCTTTGGGGTTGTTTTTCTGCTAAGGGGACATGACACCTTCACTGCATCAAAGGGACAATGGACAGGCCATGTACCATCACATTTTGAGTGAGAACCTCCTTCCCTCAGCCAGGGCATTGAAAGTGGATCGTGGATGGGTATTCCAGCATGACAATGACCCAAAACACACGGCCAAGGCAACAAAGGAGTGGCTCAAGAAGAAGCACATTAAGATCCTGCAGTGGCCTAGCCAGTCTCCAGACCTTAGTCCCATAGAAAATCTGTGGAGGGAGCTGAAGGTTCGAGTTGCCAAATGTCAGCCTCGAAACCTTAATGACTTGGAGAGGATCTGCAAAGAGGAGTGGGACAAAATCCCTCCTGAGATGTGTGCAAACCTGGTGGCCTACTACAAGAAACGTCTGTCCTCTGTGATTGCCAACAAGGGTTTTGCCAAGTACTAAGTCATGTTTTGCAAAGGGGTCAAATACTCATTTCACTCATTAAAATGCAAATCAATTTATATCTTTTTTTAAATGCGTTTTTCTGAAAATGTTGTTGTTATTCTGTCTCTCATTGTTCAAATAAACCTACCATTAAAATTATAGACTGATCATTTCTTTGTCAGTGGGCAAACATACAAAATCAGCAGGGGATCAAATAATGTTTTATAATTCAAAATGGAAAGAAAGCGGAGCACAGGAAAGCACTAATAAGCATTTATTAATTTAGCAGCAAATATAAAAACCATAAAATTATACTTGCAAGTACAGAACAAACGGTATAACGCGTTTCAGCCTAAGCCGTCATCAGATACCTAAGTATTAACTCATACTTTAGCCTTTTATAGGCACCTGTTTGTACTGATTGGAAACGTCTGTCGGTCATTGGTAAAAAACACACACATACACCCTTTACTCCCTTATTGATGAATTGCCCTTATACCTTCCTTAATGCATTGAAATATATGAGTAAAAAATGAACTCAAATGCTTTTAACAATATTATTTCTTATGAATTCAAAGTTGTATACCTTCAGAAATTCTTTTACCTTAATATATTAAAATATATTATTTATATATATATACGCGATTGCATTTGTTTACACTTCTCCAATGTTAAACATCTAAGTGTACATTCTTGTCTAAAATAGCAAAATACCCATGCACAAAATCGTATACTATATAATATAAAATAAATATCTCAAATACATTAAAAATACATTATAATGTGAAATTCAAATTTGTTAAAGGGTTTATAAACATACCCTACTGGGATTCCATGAGTATCTAAAACATCATATATGATTGTTATTGGTTGCAAAAAAATTAAGATTGTAACTATTATTATTATTATATTGTAATTAAGATCATAAACCAAAAACCTATTTCCACACATTAACCCCTTAATGACCAGACCATTTTTCAATTTTCTTACCCTTAATGACAATGGCAATTTTTACATTTCTGCAGTGTTTGCGTTTAGCTGTAATTTTCCTCTTACTCATTTACTGTACCCACACATATTATATACCGTTTTTCTCGTCATTAAATGGACTTTCTAAAGATACCATTATTTTCATCATATCTTATAATTTACTAAAAAAAAAAAAGATAAAATATGAGGAAAAAATGGAAAAAAACACACTTTTTCTAACTTTGACCCCCAAAATCTGTTACACATCTACAATCACCAAAAAACACCCATGCTAAATAGCTTATAAATTTTGTCCTGAGTTTAGAAATACCCAATGTTTACATGTTCTTTGCTTTTTTTGCAATTTATGGGGCAATAAATACAAGTAGCACTTTGCTATTTCCAAACCACTTTTTTTCAAAATTAGCGCTAGTTACTTTGGAACCCTGATATCTGTCAGGAATATCTGAATATCCCTTGACATGTATATATTTTGTTTTAGAAGACATCCCAAAGTATTGATCTAGGCCCATTTTGGTATATTTCATGCCACCATTTCACCGCCAAATGCGATAAAAATAAAAAAAAAGTTCACTTTTTCACAAATTTTGTCACAAACTTTAGGTTTCCCACTGAAATTATTTACAAACAGCTTCTGCAATTATGGCACAAATGGTTGTAAATGCTTCTCTGGGATCCCCTTTTTCAGAAATAACAGACTTATATGGCTTTGTGGTTGCTTTTTGGTAATTAGAAGGCCGCTAAATGCCGCTGCGCACCACACATGTTTTATGCCCAGGAGTGAAGGGGTTAATTAGGGAGCTTGTAGGGAGCTTGTAGGGTTAATTTTAGCTTTAGTGTAGTGTAGTAGACAACCCCAAGTATTGATCTAGGCCCATTTTGGTATATTTTATGCCACCATTTCACCGCCAAATGCGAGCAAATAAAAATAAAAACTTTACATTTTTCACAATTTTAGGTTTCTCACTGAAATTATTTACAAACAGCTTGTGCAATTATGGCAGAAATTGTTGTAAAAGCTTCTCTGGGATCCCCTTTGTTCAGAAATAGCAGATTTATATGGCTTTGGCGTTGCTTTTTGGTAATTAGAAGGCCGCTAAATGCTGCTGCGCACCACACGTGAATTATGCCCAGCAGTGAAGGGGTTACATTAGGTAGCTTGTAGGGAGCTTGCAGGGTTAATTTTAGAGATCAGCCTCCCACCTGACACATCCCACCCCCTGATCCCTCCCAAACAGCTCTCTTCCCTCCCCCACCCCACAATTGTTACCGCCATCTTAAGTACTGGCAGAAAGTCTGCCAGTACTAAATAAAAGAGTTTTTTTTTTTTTTTAAATAAAAATTATAAAATATTTTAGTTGTGATGGACCCCTGTCTTAGCACCAACCTCCCTGATCCCCCCTCCAGCTCTCTAACCCTCTCCCCTACCTAATTACCGCCATCTTGGGTACTGGCAGCTGTCTGCCAGTACCCAGTTTGGCCCCACAAACCAAACTTATTTTAATTGTATTTATAACTTTTATTTGTGTTTAATTATTTCTGTAGTGTAGCAGCCCCCCCACAATACCCCCACCCCCTCCCCTTCACAGATCCTTTTAAATATAAAAAAAATAAAATAACTTTTTTTCCCCTTACTTTTTCATTGGTGTCAGTGTGGCTAATGTGCGCATGTGCATGTGCACGCGCGCCCATGTGCACGCGCGCCCACATGCACCCGCACACCCGTGCACGTGCGCGCGCGCATCGTGCATGCACCCGCACACGCTCCCTCCTCCCACCGGTCAAAGGCACCATCGGCACCATCACTACCGGTGCAGAGAGGGCCACAGAGTGGCTCTCTCTGCATCGGAGTCTTGTAAAGGGGTATTGCAGGATGCCTCCATATTGAGGCATCACTGCAATACCCTCAGAGCTGCTGGAAGTGATTGTGATCACTTCCAGCACTCTGTTAGACAACTGACGTACCAGGTACGTCCATTGTCATTAACTGCTTGTTAATGCATGACGTACCTGGTACGTCAGTTGTCATTAAGGGGTTAATTATATCTGCCTCTGTTTTAAATCCTTGGGGCAATCTAGTATTCAGCACAAAGATCCAAAAGACTTCTCTTCTGGACAGAAGCCTGTCAAAATTTCCACCCCTCTCAGGAGTCCTAACCTTATCTATGATCAGCCATTTGAATGTTTTGACAAGGCCGCCATGTTTCTCTATAAAATGTTCTGCAAGGGCAGAGCAGGGAATTGATGATGAAATATCATTCAAATGCTCCCTAATGCTTACTCTTGCCTCCCTGGTGGTCATGCCTACATATTGCATGTTGCATTCAATACACTGAACCAGATAGACCACATATTTGGTCCTACAGTTGGTATAACTTGTCACATCATAAACTTTTTGTGTTAAGCATGACTGAAATTGCTTGACTACCCATGCATGGCCACATGCCTTACATGTGTGATTTCCACATTTGTAGTGGCCTATGCTGGTAAGCCAATGGCTTCTGCCTGTGTCTTTCTCTTTAACCATACTTGGCGAAAGATAATTTACCAAATTGCGGTTTCATTTAGGGACAAAGCAACAACCCTGTTTTACCACATCATGTAGGTCTTCATCTCCCCTCAAGATTGGTAAATGTTTCTTTACGATATTTTTAATTTGTTCATATTGGCTACTGTAGGTGGTAATAAAAGTAAGTTTATCTCTGTTGTGTTTTCTTTTGTTTTTTGCTACCTCTAACAACAGGTCCTTTCTGTCTATTTCCAGAACTTGGGTGAAAGCATTTATTGTTTGGTGAGTGTAACCTCTCTGAATAAATCTCTCTCTCGAACCCTGACTCTCTTGCAAAAAGGTGTCATGTTCTGAACAATTACGTTTGAGTCTTATAAATTCACCCTTGATAATCCCAAAGCCTGTATGCTTGGGATGTGCACTTTTGGCATGTAAGATTGTTTTTGATTGTAACGGTTTACGGTACAATTCACTATCTACTTTGCTTTTTTCCAAGTTGCCTTTAAGCAGCAAATCCAAATAAGCAATTTCCCTGGGATTAATCATATGGGTGAATTGTAGACCAACTGTATTGTCATTTAGGTAGTCTACAAAGTCTTCCGTTTGTGGGGCTGTACCACTCCATACAAAGACCAAATCATCTATGTATCTCTTATAAAATTTAATATAGTGTTTATATTGGTTTCTATCCCCATAGACCTGAGACAGCTCCCACCAACCCATAAAAAGGTTGGCGTAAGATGGGGCAAATTTTGCCCCCATCACTGTCCCACGTCTTTGGAGATAGTATTCCCCATTAAAAAGAAAATAATTGTGGTTGAGAAGGAAAGTGATAACTCTTATCACATAGTCTTTAAAATTGTCATCAAAATTAGTGAATCTGTCAAGGAAAAATCTAACTGCTGTTACTCCCTTGTCATGTGGTGTTGCAGAATACAAACCCACGACATCTACCGTCAGCCAAGAGAAACCTTTTTGCCAAACCTCCTCATCCATAAATCTCAGGAGATGTTTGGTGTCTCTTATATAACTGGGAATCAACTTGAATAACGGTTGTAACAAAGAATCAACCCATGTTGACAGTTTTTCCAAAAGGGACCAAAATATTGGTCTTCCTCTAATGTCCTCCAGGGACTTGTGTATCTTAGGAAGATGGTGAAAAATTGGAACCACAGGGTCCAAAACATACAAAAAGTCAAAGGTAGGTTCACCAATGTAACCCTCCTCCCTACCATCATCCAAAATATGATACACAAGCCCCTGGAAGACACTTGTGGGGTTGCTAGACAGTCTGCAGTACACCTGATTATCCTCTATCTGTTGCTTAGCTTCCTTAATATACTCACTCTTCCACATCACCACGATATTTCCTCCTTTGTCTGCCTGTCTGTAAACCACTTGTTCTCTCTCTATGAGAGTTTTCAATGCTTCTCTCTGTTTGAAAGTAAGATTTGATTGGATTTTTTTGGTTGACAAAAGGCTGTGCAAACTCCTGAGGTCCATCTCAACTTGATGGTGAAACACCACCAAAACACCTCCCCGACACTTAGTTGGGTAAAAGACAGATTGAGGTTTAAAGCTTGCACTTCCTTTTGTCATTCCAAAATTGTCTTTGTAGGTTTCCATTTCCAATTCCAAAAGAGACATATAGTCTCTCGCTTCATCAAAATTAACATCACATTGTGTTCCCAAACTTAAAGGTGAGAATTCATGTGTTTCCTCAGCATAGACATTTGCATCAGCAGAAAATATTTTTTTTAGGGTTAATTTTTGCATAAAACAATTGAGATCAATGACAGTGTCTAAAAGATTAAAATTTGTGCTAGGTACAAACCCCAACCCAAAGCTCAATACTTCCATTTCTTCTTTACTGAAACACTGTAGTTAAATTAATTACTGTTAGATTTTGTATTTGTTCTTGGATTTTACTGCCCTCAGGCCATATCTTTTTGTCTGTGCGCTTGCCTCTCCTTTTTCTTGTTCTACTCCTATTCCTTGTTTTGTCATGTCCTGAAGAAAAACCTGTTTTTCCTGTACAGATTTAATTTCCTGAACTCGGCTCTGTTTCTGTGTATCTAGAGATTTTCTCCTGACCACCATCTCCTGATTAGTCCCAAATCTATTTTCAAATACATCTGTTTCTGATGCCTTAACCATCTCTCCCTGTTTTTGACTTTGACTAACCTGGCTTGATACTGCCTCCTCTATCCTTGGTTGTTGTAATGGGTCTTCATGTGCTTGGTTGAGTATGGTAGGAACTATATCATCTTCATCAGTAGATGAAATATCAGAGTCTGAAAGGGAAAATGAAACATGTTTACCACCATTTCTAACATTTTTCTTTCTATTATAGCGTTTTGCCTTATTTCTTTTAAGTTGGTTATGTGGCCATACATAAACACTATTGTTTTTATATTCCACTTGATCCCTATCAAACTTTTTTATTTTTATAGAGTCAATGTCCCCTTTAATTGCAGTTACTGATTCTCCCACAACTTCGTCAAGTTTTTTGTAATCCTTATGGCTGATAAACAAATTAAGGTCTACTTGCAGTTCAGTAATTTCAGACCTTAGTTGTTCCAATTGTTGTTTCTTATGGACAACCAACATTGAGATTAGTCTTATTGAGCACTCTGTTAAGACAGGAAATGTTGGGAACTTATACACCCTAAGTCCTCTAGGAACCATATTTAGAGAAACATACTTTTCCATAAGGTTAATGTCCCACCAATTTTTATATTATTTTAAGAGTAAGGACTCCATTTTTTGGAAAATGTCAGAAATAGAATATTTTTTGGTTTTATCTGAAAGTAAATCATCAAGTGACGGTCTAGTATGTTCCATCTCAGAAACAGATCAAATAATGTTTTCCCTCACTGTATATAAAAAGGATGTAAATTCCATTATAAGTGTTTGAAAAGGTTTGTAGGACTCCTGTTTACTATGTCAGAATCCAAATTAAGGATCTGATGATCGGTAAATGGTGTCCCTGAAATATAAAGTCTGAAGTTCAATGCTCTGTAATCCTTGTCTGTTGCTAAATGTAAAATACAGATACTCATAGGAACATGATAGTTATCTTACAGAATAAGATTATCTTAACCCATTTTACAGACTTAAAAACAGGTGTGTAGAATCAGGCAAATTATTAACAATGTCTCTCAGAGGTCAGCAAGCCAGCCTAGAGTCCAAGACATGTGGATCAGGTCATCTAGAGGGGATGGAAACAATGACTCTAGCCTACCCCTATTTTCAGGTTATTGTTGGTGTGGGAAGAAAGTACCTTAAACAACTGTCTCAATAAAGAGGACTGCCGAGACAGGAATTCCCAGGAGTGTGGCATAGTCTCAGACCAGAGATTATCTGTTGGTTGCGACATAACATTGAAACCCATCTCCTTATTTTTGATACAGAACTCAAGGGCAAAGTCCATCTCTCATATAAAAGAGCTTTGCTCTCTGACCCTCCTGTACTCAGCTTGTCTCCCAGGATCTTTAACGGTGTCAGATCCCAAAGTAAGTGGTGGCATGATCCCTACCAAGCATGTAGTTGGAAGGTGGTCTACTTTGTTACCGCAAACACATCAGATCTCACATGAACCTCCATCTGAGGTGCATATAGACCGCAACTCTAGGCCTCCTCACAACTTGCCAGCTGATGAAGGAAGATCTCCACTGCTGCCATCAAATGACTGAGGTTTCCCAGAGGTAGCTGTCGAAGAACAACTCTGATGTGAGTCTTATCTTATGGCACTTATGCTAGAATGAAGCATTCCACCTTGGCGCCAGTAGGCCCAGTTCTTCCTTTGTGTGTTCCTGATTTTCCTTGGGCCTTTGTTTTTATGGATTTCATAGTTGATTTGCTTTTGTCAGATAGTATTGATACTGTTCTGGTGATGGTTGGTCGATTCACAAAGATAGCTCACTTTATTCCTCCCTCTGATAGCATAACAGCTACTTTATTGTTTGACAAGGTTAGTCAGAGTTTTTCCTATCTTGCCACCATATTTATATAGTTTTGTCATTTGTTCTTACCACCTCACTGGCAGCCCTTTGTTGAAGAAAGATTTCCCTTTCTTTTTTAGCCTGCATATATCTATGCCAGTTAATACTTGATGCTTCCCGAATATAAGCATTATACATATTTGCTAATTGATTAACTAGCTGTGTATGTGCTGTGTGTCAATGTTATTGACAGGGAAACAGGCGCATGATCAGAAATAATTATTGCATCAATATCTGCCTCTGCCGTACCTGTTAGTTTTTCATTTATCAGGAAATAATCTATGCGAGATAGTGTTTTGTGCGTACTAGATTTACATGTAAAGCCTTTCATATCAGGGTTTTGGATGCGCCAGATATCTTTCAAATTTAGAGCATTCCTAAATTTTCTAAATATTGTAATTTCTTGCTTTATTGGCGGGAGCCCCTTTACCTTTAAAGTAACATCTATCTATTGGATGTTGTGCAATAAGATTCAAATTACCAGCGACTATCAACTTGCTGTCTATAAACTGTGAAAGTTTTAATTTCATTTTCAAAATTCTTTTATATTATTATTGGGACCATAAATATTACAAAGTATAAACCTTTGCTCCATTATATCCAACTGAATAATTATAAATCTGTCATCAGTGTCTATCTCTTACTGGATAATCTTATAGTGTAAATTTTTATGTAACAGTATCGCTACCCCTCGCTTTCTAACTTGCCCTGTTGTTGCAAAAACTTCACCTACCCAATCTGTTTTAAGTTTAAGTGCTTCATTTTGCTGAATATAAGTTTCCTGTAAGAAGGCAATACTACATCTAAGTTTTTTAAGATGTTTTATTATCATTTTTCTTTTCACAGGCGAGGTAATACCTATGATATTCCATGAAATCAAATTAACTTTATTCGTTTAAAAATTGTTCAACCAAACAACAGACGCAGAGGGGAACAGGGCAGGGGAAGAAAAAAAAAAAGGAAAGAAAAAAAGAGAAAAAAGAGAAAAAACAGACATTAAGATAACACCTTTCACCTAACATATGTTCCCTAAATTTCTTAGGACTCTCGCTCATTTAAATATAACCAAAGTGATCATTTTTGTATATGCTCTTCTAAAAATCTAATTGCTTCTTGTTGCGTATTTAATATATGCCAAGAATTATCCTTGAATACCTTAATCCTAGCAGAATACATTAAAAAAGCTTCATAACGGGGGGGCGGAGCCGAACAGCCATGTTGATGGTCGCACTTGCCTTGAGCTCCGTGACATTGAGCTCATTTGGGGGCCAAAATAAGCGTCTAAGCATTGCTCACAACACCCAAAAGTCAGTGCTATAACAAATAATGGCAAGCTGAGTACCGGGGAACTATCCAATCTCACAGACAGCTGCACGGATCCGGTTCTCGTTTTGAGGCCTACCGCCGTAAGTGAGAGACACGTGGCTGAAAAGAAAAAGCACAGCCCCATCGCATCACTACCGGAACGAAGACGGAGTCGCACTAACCTGAGCTGGGGCACACATGAACAGTCCGGACTGAGACATCAGTGATAGAACTGAGAAGAGGAGGTGAGCATAGCTGCGCCATCATATTTTAACACGTGCGCACACCACACGGACCCTGCAACGGATCATAGCTAGCACACTTAGAGGTGAAAACACAAACCCTGACTCTAACCATAAACTGCTTGGACATTGCAATAGCTACTCAGAGGATCACTTATAATATGGCATCCAAACACAAGGCCAAAACCGACAAAACACCCAAATCCTCCATAACAACTTCAGGTAAATTGAACTCTTACTTTAAAAGCCCTGACCCACAACATACCGGGGGACTAGAATCAAATCAAACAGAGTCTCATGATCTGACAGTACAGCACGAAAATGACTGGATTGCAGAGGACAGGCCTATAACTAAGGCAGACCTACAAATACTACCCACAAAGGCAGATTTCAGCATTCTAGTCACCCAAGTTAACAAAGCCATTAAAGAGGGCCTCGCGAGGTAAAAAGGGAGATAAATGAACTGGGCAGCAGAGTATTGGAGTTAGAAGATCAGCTAGAAGAGACACAGAAACAATCTGACAATGCTACAATGGCGCTCCAGTATCAACACACAGCCATAGAATAACTTCAAACTCAGATGGAAGATCTGGATAACAGGGGGCGCCGCCAAAATTTACGTATAAGAGGTATACCAGAAAAAAATTTGCCCCCTCAACTGAACTCTTACTTGCAAAACTTGTTCAAATTTCTACTAGACAAAAATGGCGAGTCCATCCCTTTAGACAGAGCCCATAGGGCTTTGAGGCCCAAGCCACCCAATCTATCTCCTCCTAGAGACATTGTGCTATGCTGTCATAAATTTACAGATAAGGAAAGAATCCTGCAGGCTGCAAGACATAAATTGCCTATCAGTTTTGGAGAAGATCGCTTACAGATATATGCTGATCTAAGCCCTATAACCCTTTTGAAAAGAAAGGAGGCGAGATACCTAACTCTTCATTTACAAGAGCTGAATATACAATATAGATGGGGATTCCCCTTCTCTATCAAAGTGGCGAAGGATGACAAGGTTGCCATATATAAAGGCCCAGAGGATTTGGAACTATTCTGTAAGCAATTGAACATTTCTCAGCCTTCATTACCATGCCTAGATGAAAGCACAGAGGGTAAGCGCAAAGAACAGTCCGCTCCAAAACAACAACGATCATCTTGGAACACAGCAGCCAAAAAGAGGAGAGCCACAACCACCAACTCCACATCATTGGAGCATTCTGTCGCAGAACCCCCCTGATAACCATCTTATTTCCATGGTATTGACTAGGCTTATGAAGTCTACAGCTTAAAGGTCAAGCAGCAACACAAGGACACTTTGAAAACTGACTTTTAACAGAAAGACAACAGAGTCATATAGCATTTAAGCAATGAGACATTTTCAAGCACATCCCAGTCCCCCCATCTGGGTTCATTGACATACCACCTGTCACGATTCCCCCCCATCTCCTTTTGTTTCTCTTTCTCCCTATAGGATGAGAGACCAGAGCCCTAACGTTTTAGGGCCCCAAGGAAAGCTTCCAACAGTTGATATATGGTTTATGCATATGTTTAGTTATAAATTTCATTTTTTCTTTTATTTTTATTTTTGCTGTGTTTTACTGTTTTTGATACAGTTTGCAACCTTTAACCATGCATCTCTATACCATAGGATGAACATTAGTAGTTACCTTTTCGAGCATCAGTTTGTAAGAGGGAATGCGGATAGTGTCTACACTTCGGCTGTAGCAAATTGCATTGTGACTCTTCTGAGATCTCGGCCACCAGGTAAGAACATGACTAATCAGACGACACAGACCACTGACCACGACCAACATGACCCCTAAGATACAGATAATATCACAAAATGTTAAAGGCCTAAATTCTCCGACTAAACGGTCTGTAGTCCTAAAGAGCTTAGCTAAGAACATAGATTCTATAATTTTCCTACAAGAAACGCATTTCCTAGCTGGAGCTGAACCGCGTTTGTCCTCAAGAGACTTCCCTATGGGATATCACCACTCTTTTGCCAAAAAAAAACGAGGGGTCAGCATCCTTATACATAAAAATTTACATTTTCAACTTCAGAACAAATACACAGACACGGGAGGGAGGGTGTTGATCTTAGTAGGACTTCTCTACAACGTACCAGTGAGTTTGGTAAACTTATACGCCCCACACACCAATAAACATAGGTTTTTTCAGACGGTACTTTCATTGGTGACAGAACATAAGAAGGGGATTTTGATCATGGGGGGGAGATCTAAACACTACACTGGATCCCACAATAGACACATCCACTGGCACCATAAGACTTGAAAACAGGGCCCCAAATACCCTATTCTCATGCTTAGAACAGCTAGGGCTACTTGACGTATGGAGGATACAACACCCGGGACAACGCAATTACACCTTTTTTTTTCATTTCCCTGGGAGACATACACGAGAATAGACTACCTGTTCATTGACAGAAATCACCTGTCTACACTAATGGACACTGACATTCAGCCCACATCATGGTCAGACCATTCTGCTACTAGCATGCACCTCAAGTGGCCAGATAAACTGATTACTCCACATATATGGAAACTAGACGAATCCCTACTCCACTACCCTGAAACACAAGAAGCCATAAATAAGACCCTCATAGAATACTTCCAAATTAATGGTAATACCGACACGCAATCCAAATTTATCTGGGAAGCCAACAAGGCAGTAATCAGAGGGGAGTGTATTAAGCTCAAAGCCCATTGGAAAAAAAAATATAATCTAGTTATGACAACCTTGACTTCACAATTACACAAAGCTGAGCTTCAACATAAACAATTACCAAAGGACCGAACCCTACTTTCCCATGTTACCAGACTCAGACTAGAATTGAACACATTATTAACTAAAGAAGCACAACGCAGGGCACTAGCCTTAAAAAAACCCTTCTTTTATGAAGGTAATAAGATCGGTCCACGACTGGCTAGAGCTTTAAGATCACAGACAGTAAAAACCCAGAAAAATAGGCTGGACACCCCGGATGACCACCAGCTATTAGATAGTGTAGAGATAGCAAACAATTTTGGTTCCTTTTATAGCAAACTATATAACCTTCCACAACGGCCCCAGCAGAGCGTGGGGGCGGACATGATAGATTACATAAAAGCGGCAGATCTCAACACGATTCCATCTTCAGCGGTTGAAGACTTAGAGTCCCCTATCACATTACAGGAGATCTTATTAGCTATAGGGACTCTTCCCTCTGGGAAGAGTCCGGGACCCGACGGTCTCACGAACTCCTATTATAAAAAATACAAGTCAGTGTTGGCCCCCCACCTGCTTAGGATGTTTCAAGCCCTAGATGCGAATCAGGCGCTGCTCCCAGAAACACAATTAGCACACATCTCGGTCATCTTGAAACCCAACAAGACACCAACAGATCCCAAAAGTTACAGGCCCATTTCATTTTTAAACTCTGACCTGAAAATATTAGGGAAAATACTCGCCAAGCAACTGAACAAAATCCTCCCAGATATTATACATGTTGATTAGGTAGGGTTTGTCCCCCGCCGAGAGGCGAGGGACATTACCATCAGGGCCTTAACGCTTATGGCATATGCCACATATCACAAAATCCCAGCGGTCTTCTTGGCAACAGATGCCGAGAAGGCCTTTGATAGGATCAACTGTCAGTTCTTACAAGAGACGTTGGTATCAATTGGTATAGGCCCTAAAATAATTCACAGAATATTTAGTCTCTATTCCTGCCCAACAGCACAAGCAAAAGTGAACGGTCTCCTCTCCCGCCCTTTTAAAATTAGCAACGGTATGAGACAGGGGTGCCCCCTGTCCCCTCTGCTATTCATCCTTACCATGGAGGTTCTAGCAGCACACGTCAGGAAAAATCAACAGATTCAAGGCATAGACCTGGGGGCGAATAGCTTTAAGATAGCGCTCTATGCGGATTATGTCCTTTTCACAATTAGGGACCCACCCACACCATTCTGTAAGAGCAATAATGGTGGAGCTGAAGAAATTTGGTGATCACTCTAACTTCTTAGTAAACCCGACCAAATCGGAAATACTTAATATATCCATGCCCACAGAGGAGTTTAAGTCTTTGTCACAGATATGCCCATTACAGCTTCAACACCAACAAATAAAATACTTAGGAATATATTTATCGCCTAGACCAAGAGAACTTTTTCAGTCTAACTTTGTTACCCTTTTACATAATGTTCAGAAAGACCTAACTAACTGGACAGACAAACCCATCTCATGGTGGGGACGCATACAGTGCATAAAAATGACGACACTACCTAGAATTTTATATATCATACAAGCCCTCCCTATATCTCTACCAAACTGGTGGTCGAAACAGCTGCAGAAACACATCAATGCGTTTGTCTGGGGCAATAGCAAACCAAGAATTAATAAGAATACACTACACAAGCCTAATAAAATAGGGGGTTTGGGACTCCCCCATATCAGAACATACCTAGATTCTATGGTTTTGCAGAGGACATTGGACTGGCATTGCACAGGGGAAAATAAGGCTTGGATAACTATAGACTCTCACATTTTAAAGGCCCCTTCAGTGGGTGCGCTATGTTGGGTACCCAAACACTCAAGACCTGCGCTCTGTACAGTACTTCCAATACATAGACATTTTTTTGAATCATGGGACAGTTTAATTACACGCAATAGACATATCACAGGTCCTAGATCTCCCATGTTCCCAATCCCTAATAACGCAGAGTTGACGGGAGGCTTAGATGACAACTACAAGGGGATAGTAGAATGGCCGTACACCACACCTCTAGTGAGATTCATGGGGGAGGGCAAGTTGCTAGAGAGGGGTCAATTGACAGAAGTGGCAAACGGGATATATACTTCATGGCTAAAATACATGCAAATTATCGCATCTGCTCTCTACATCAGCATATAAGACTGATCTTCTTAGGCCCCTCACCTCTTTTGAAAAAAATATGCTTGACGGGTACACCTCTTCCCCACTCACTGTCAAAGATGCAATCCCTCCTACAGGAACCACAACTTACCGATCTCCCGACGTACACGACAAAATGGCATGACGAGTTGGGGGTAACATTCACCCAAAAGTCATCCACCTCCCCTAAAATATTAGAATTAAACCACAAGGTCCTAACACGTTGGTACTTAACCCCCACGCGTATACATTCGATCTATCCGTCAGCCAGCACTCTTTGTTGGAGGGGATGCAAAACGAGAGGGAGTTTTAAACACATGTGGTGGGACTGCTCCCAATTAAGGCAATTATGGTCACACATTGAAACTCACTTCCATAAACTATTGACAAATGACTTTAAACTGACACCTAGTATGGCCCTATTGAACAATGTATCATCTGTCACTTGCAAGATTCGTAGACAGTTATTGCAGATTGGACTGAACAGAGCCAGATGTTTAATAGCCCTAAATTGGAAAACACAGAGGTCCCTAACTAGCCAGATGTGGATAGATAAAGTAAAAGAACTATTAGAGCTAGAAGAATATGGGTACCTTAAGAGACAAAAACTCTCATTCGCGCACAATATAAAATTTTTATGGGAAGATTCCCTGCATGACACCTCCACCTCATGTAATGACCCACATGACAGGACTGAGATGGCTGGCCTGGTGGCCGGGGTAACTCACTCATAGCGATAAACCACATATGAAGAGTACATCCAGTAAAATATGATCACCCCCAGCATACCTCGAGACAGGATTAGATCCCATCGGATACTTGCAAAGGCCAAGTATAGAGTAAATGATACCAACAGTCTTCTTAGAGTGTTAGAAATATTGCTTAGGTTGCATCAAAGTTTAGGTTTGTTATAATTTTCTTTATTTTAGTTTTATTTAATCGATACCGATATGCATATATGGTTATCTCAGAGCTTAATTAATATATCAGTACGACGAAAAGTGAAAACTAAGCCGATGAAGCAATACTTGATTGTTTTTTTTTTTGTTATCATTACTGATTTGAATTATGCTTATTTCACAGGCTTGTATCATATATGGGAGCCTTCTGGTTCCGACTGTTCCTTTTTATTATGTACCTGTCTATTTTTCTTTAAGAAAATAAAGCTTTGAAAATTAAAAAAAAAAAAAAAAAAAGAAGCTTCATAACCTTTCTGAATAATCTGCGTGCATAAAGGAGCCATTACCTTTCTACGATTAGTAGTTTCCACTGAATAATCCTGAAATAACATTATTTTGTGCCCTTCCAGCAAAACATTTTTCTTTTTATGATAAAAATTCAATAAGTCAACCTTATCTTGAAAGTTTAACATTTTGGCAATGATAGGTCTAGCTAATTTTGTTCCGTCTAATTTAAATCTTTCCTGCCCTATTCTATGCACTCTCTCTACAATTAGCTGGTACTGTGATTCTGGCATATCTAGCAGTGCAGGTAACTTCTCTATCATAAATTTATTTAGGTCTTTAAATTCTGCTGACTCAGGCACGCCAATAATTCTGAGGTTGTTCCTTCTGGATCTATCCTCAAGATCATCTATCGTCTATTGAAGTTTTTTGAGTGCAGATCTATAAAAATTTGGGGCTCTAATTATATCACAGTGCTTCAAGGCAAAGAAAAAAGGGTAACTCAATCTCACGAAATTGCGGCAGAATGTTTGGAGCATTATAAACAGAATTTTTCATCTAAAGGAATACATGAATCGAATAAAAAGCTTTTTTGGGACACATGTAAAGTTCCATGTCTGACTGAAGAGGCTCGGAACTCAATGAATGCACCAATTAGCAAAGAAGAAGTTATTTCAGTGGTAAAAGAGTGTAGTATTAATAAAGCTGCAGGTCCAGATTCATTACCAGCTGAATATTACAAAATGTTGTTGGAATATGTTGCAAATCCTTTAGTTATACTTTTTGACGCACACTTTTCTAAGGGGCTTGTACCCTCTAGTAATTTTAGTAGCTCTCTAATCACTCTTATCCCGAAAAAAGGAAAAAATCTAGAAAAGGTAGACACCTATCGCCCAATCTCGTTGCTCAACACAGACTACAAACTTCTGGCTAGCATTTTGGCAACTAGATTACAGAAAGTTCTAAGTAAAATAATTCACACTGATCAAACTGGATTTCTTAAGGGTAGATCATCTTTTTCTAATTTAAGGAAATTATTACTAACAGTTGACTATTATAATGCGCAAAAAGAAGAAGGGAAGCTGGGTGAAGAAGATAAAGTAATCATTTCGTTAGACGCGGAAAAGGCTTTTGATACTATTAGCTGGGATAATTTATTTATTGCTCTAGATCATTATGGTTTCAGGTGCCTAGATTTAGAGTTCTGCGGCCAAAGGGGTGCGTTAGCTACGCATGCTTTTTTTCTCCCGCACCTTTTAAATACCGCTGGTATTTAGAGTTCACAGAATGGCTGGGTTTTCAGTGCGTTAGGCTCCAAAAAGGGAGCGTAGAGCATAATTTAACGCCACTGCAACTCTAGATACCAGCAGTGCTTACGGACGCGGCCAGCTTCAAAAACGTGCTCGTACACGATTCCCCCATAGAAAACAATGGGGCCCTTTGAGCTGAAAAAAACCCTAACACCTGCAAAAAAGCAGCGTTCAGCTCCTAACGCAGCCCCATTGTTTTCTATGGGGAAACACTTCCTACGTCTGCACCTAACACCCTAACATGTACCCCGAGTCTAAACACCCCTAACCTTACACTTATTAACCCCTAATCTGCCGCCCCAGCTATCGCTGACACCTGCATATTTTTTTTAACCCCTAATCTGCCGCTCCGTAAACCGCCGCTATCTACATTATCCCTATGTACCCCTAATCTGCTGCCCCTAACACCGCCGACCCCTATATTATATTTATTAACCCCTAATCTGCCCCCCTCAACGTCGCCTCCACCTGCCTACACTTATTAACCCCTAATCTGCTGAGCGGACCGCACCGCTACTATAATAAAGTTATTAACCCCTAATCCGCCTCACTCCCGCCTCAATAACCCTATAATAAATAGTATTAACCCCTAATCTGCCCTCCCTAACATCGCCAACACCTAACTCCAATTATTAACCCCTAATCTGCCGACCGAATCTCACCACTACTGTAATAAATGGATTAACCCCTAAAGCTAAGTCTAACCCTAACCCTAACACCCCCCTAAGTTAAATATAATTTAAATCTAACGAAATAAATTAACTCTTATTAAATAAATTATTCCTATTTAAAACTAAATACTTACCTGTAAAATAAACCCTAATATAGCTACAATATAAATTATAATTATATTATATCTATTTTAGGATTTATATTTATTTTACAGGTAACTTTGTATTTATTTTAACCAGGTACAATAGCTATTAAATAGTTAAGAACTATTTAATAGCTAAAATAGTTAAAATAATTACAAAATTACCTGTAAAATAAATCCTAACCTAAGTTACAATTAAACCTAACACTACACTATCAATAAATTAATTAAATAAAATACCTACAATTATCTACAATTAAACCTAACACTACACTATCAATAAATTAATTAAATACAGTATCTACAAATAAATACAATTAAATAAACTAACTAAAGTACAAAAAATAAAAAAGAACTAAGTTACAAAAAATAAAAAAATATTTACAAACATTAGAAAAATATTACAACAATTTTAAACTAATTACACCTACTCTAAGCCCCCTAATAAAATAACAAAGCCCCCCAAAATAAAAAAATGCCCTACCTTATTCTAAATTACAAAAGGTCAAAGCTCTTTTACCTTACCAGCCCTTAAAAGGACCTTTTGTGGGGCATACCCCAAATAATTCAGCTCTTTTGCCTGTAAAAAAAAACATACAATACCCCCCCAACATTACAACCCACCACCCACATACCCCTAATCTAACCCAAACCCCCCTTAAATAAACCTAACACTAAGCCCCTGAAGATCTTCCTACCTTATCTTCACCTCGCCGGGTATCACCACCGATCGGTCCTGGCTCCTAAATCTTCATCCAACCCAAGCGGGGGCTGGCGATCCATAATCCTGCGGCTGAAGAGGTCCAGAAGAGGCTCCAAAGTCTTCATCCTATCCGGGAAGAAGAGACGATCCAGACCGGCAACCATCTTAATTCAAGCGGCATCTTCTATCTTCACGATGGAGCCATTCCTCATCGGATGAAGACCTCCAGCGCGGATCAATCTTCTTCCTCCGACGTCCAACTGAAGAATGAGGGTTCCTTAAGGGACGTCCTCCAAGATGGCGTCCCTCGAATTCCGATTGGTTGATAGGATTCTATCAGCCAATTGGAATTAAGGTAGGAAAATTCTGATTGGCTGATGGAATCAGCCAATCAGAATCAAGTTCAATCCGATTGGCTGATCCGATCAGCCAATCAGATTGAGCTCGCATTCTATTGGCTGTTCCGATTAGAGTAGCGGCGAGGTCCGGTCGGCAGATTAGGGGTTAATACTTGAAGTTAGGTGTCGGTGATGTTAGGGAGGGTAGATTAGGGGTTAATACTATTTATTATAGGGTTATTGAGGCGGGAGTGAAGCGGATTAGGGGTTAATACATTTATTATACTAGCGGTGAGCTCCGGTCGGCAGATTAGGGGTTAATAATTGTAGGTAGGTGGCGGCGACGTTGTGGGGGGCAGATTAGGGGTTAATAAATATAATATAGGGGTCGGCGGTGTTAGGGGCAGCAGATTAGGGGTACATAGGGATAACGTAGGTGGCGGCGCTTTGCGTTCGGCAGATTAGGGGTTAATTATTGTAGGTAGCTGGCGGCGATGTTGTGGGGGGCAGGTTAGGGGTTAATAAATATAATATAGGGGTCGGCGGTGTTAGGGGCAGCAGATTAGGGGTACATAAGTATAACGTAGGTGGCGGTCGGCAGATTAGGGGTTAAAAAAATTTAATCGAGTGGCGGCGATGTGGGGGGACCTCGGTTTAGGGGTACATAGGTAGTTTATGGGTGTTAGTGTACTTTAGAACACAGTAGTTAAGAGCTTTATAAACCGGCGTTAGCCCAGAAAGCTCTTAACTACTGACTTTTTTCTGCGGCTGGAGTTTTGTCGATAGATTTCTAACGCTCACTTCAGCCACGACTCTAAATACCAGCGTTAGAAAGATCCCATTGAAAAGATAGGATACGCAAATGACGTAAGGGGATCTGCGGTATGGAAAAGTCGCGGCTGGAAAGTGAGCGTTAGACCCTTTAATGACTGGCTCCAAATACCAGAGGGCGGTAAAAACCAGCGTTAGGAGCCTCTAACGCTGGTTTTCACAGCTACTGCCCAACTCTAAATCTAGGCCAGGGGCTCCTTTCTCACAAGCTCTATATAGTAATCCAAGGTCAGCTTTGATAGTTAATGGAGCATTTACACAATTTTTTCAATTGTCTCGGGGTACGCGACAGGGGTGCCCCCTCTCCCCATTATTGTTTAATTTAAGTATCGAACCCCTAGAAACTGCACTTTGTAGTAGTATTAAGGGTATACAGGTAGGGGATAGAGTTATTCAATTATCCCTTTATGCAGACGATCTGCTTATATTTCTTTCTAATACAAAAGAGAATATTATGAAACTAATGTCAATATTAACAATGTTCAGATCTTTCTCGGGATATGCAATTAACTCTCAAAAATCTGAATTACTGTGGGTAAAAAGGAATAAAGATTCATTTTCGCCTTTACCTTTTAAGGAAGTTAATAGCCTAAAATATTTGGGAATTAATGTTTCTAGCTGTCCGGAAAAATGGTATAATGAAAATTTCTCGGGTGTAATTAAGAAAATTGTTGACGCTGACCCCTGCATATTATTATTAACCCCTAATCTGCTGCTCCGTACACCGCCGCAACCTACATTATCCCTATGTACCCCTAATCTGCTGCCCCTAACACCGCCGACCCCTATATTATATTTATTAACCCTTAATCTGCCGCCCCCAACGTCGCCGCTACCTACCTACAATTATTAACCCCTAATCTGCCGACCGGACCTCACCGCTACTATAATAAATGTATTAACCCCTAATCCGCCTCACTCCCGCCTCAATAACCCTATAATAAATAGTATTAACCCCTAATCTGCCCTCCCTAACATCACCGACACCTAACTTCAAGTATTAACCCCTAATCTGCCGACCGGACCTCGCCGCTACTCTAATAAATTTATTAACCCCTAAAGCTAAGTCTAACCCTAACACTAACACCCCCCTAAGTTAAATATAATTTAAATCTAACGAAATAATTTAACTCTTATTAAATAAATTAATCCTATTTAAAGCTAAATACTTACCTGTAAAATAAACCCTAATATAGCTACAATATAAATTATAATTATATTGTAGCTATTTTAGGATTTATATTTATTTTACAGGCAACTTTTTATTTATTTTAACCAGGTACAATAGCTATTAAATAGTTAATAACTATTTAATAGTTACCTAGTTAAAATAATTACAAAATTACCTGTAAAATAAATCCTAACCTAAGTTACAATTAAACCTAACACTACACTATCAATAAATTAATTAAATAAAATACCTACAATTATCTACAATTAAACCTAACACTACACTATCAATAAATTAATTAAATACAAATAAATACACTAACTAAAGTACAAAAAATAAAAAAGAACTAAGTTACAAAAAATAAAAAAATAATTTACAAACATTAGAAAAATATTACAACAATTTTAAGCTAATTACACCTACTCCTTAAGCCCCCTAATAAAATAACAAAGCCCCCCAAAATAAAAAAATGCCCTACCCTATTCTAAAATACAAATAGAAAAGCTCTTTTACCTTACCAGCCCTTAAAAGGGCCTTTTGCGGGGCATGCCCCAAAGAATTCTGCTCTTTTGCCTGTAAAAAAAAACATACAATACCCCCCCCAACATTACAACCCACCACCCACATACCCCTAATCTAATCCAAACCCCCCTTAAATAAACCTAACACTAAGCAGTTTATCAGGTTCCAGTCAGACAACATAACCTCTGTGGCTTACATCAATCACCAGGGAGGAACTCAGAGTTCCTTAGTCATGAAGAAGGTTACTCTGATTCTTCAGTAGGTAGAGACCCACAATTGCTGTCTATCTGCCCTCCACATTCCAGGAGTAGACAACTGGGAAGCGGATTTTCTGAGCAGACAGACTTTTCATCCTCGGGAGTGGGAACTCCATCCGGAGGTGTTTTCCAGCTTAGTTCTCAATGGGGGGTGCCAGAGTTAGATCTGATGGCGTCCCATCAGAATGCCAAGCTTCCAAGGTACGTGCTCTTAAATTCTACTTACAGGTGACTAAGGAGTCCTCTGCCCTCTTTGTCTGTTTCTCTGGGAAACGTAAAGGTCAGAAAGCTACTGCTACTACTCTTTCTTTTTGGGTTCCGAAGTATAATTCGTTTGGCTTATGAGAATGCTGGACAGCAGCCTCCTGAGAGAACTAATTCCACAAGAGCTGTTTCCTCTTTTTGGGCTTTAAAAAATGAAGCTTCTGTGGAACAAATTTGCAAGGCTGCAATTTGGTCTTCTCTACATACTTTTTCAAAATTTTACTAATTTGATACTTTTTCCTCGGCTGAGGCTTCTTTTGGTAAAAAGGCTCTTCAATCGGTAGTGCCTTCTGTTTAAGATACTCCCTATTTATCTTCCCAACAGTAATTACTCAAGCCGTGGACTCACCATATCTTAGGAAAGAAAAACAAAATTTATGCTTACCTGATAAATATATTTATTTCCGGATATGGTAAGTCCACGGCCCCACCCTTTATTTTAAGACAGTTGTTCTTTTCACTATAAACTCAGGCACCTCTACACCTTGTGTTACTCCTTTTTCTCCATTTCCCTTCGGTCGAATGACTGGGGGTTGTGGGCAAGGGAGTGATACTTAGCAGTTTAATTGTGGTGCTCTTTGCCTCCTCCTTGCTGGCCGGAGAAATATTCCCAACAGTAATTACTCAATGGACTCAACTGTACTGGAAACTCATAAAAGAACTGCTGATGAACAGAGAGAATGCAAGCTCTAATAGTGTACTCTGTTGTCTGTGTACCTTTGCATGCATCCCTTTATATGTATATTTTATAAAAAAAAAATATTCCTATGTTGTAAAATCTACCATCTTGTAGTGCATATGGAAATAGATACAAAAACTGTATTAACCAATAGATTATGTTTTTTTTACCTACTACAAAATAATATAACAGGATATATATCTACAGTATATATCTATTAATTATTCACATTTTCAGGTGGTTAAGACTAGCACTCCCAATTGTAAAAGCAATGAGTCCCAAGGTAGGATGCCAGCTCCTGGGGGATCCTTTTCCACTTTCCCAAGAGTATAAAGTAGAACAAAAGAAAAATGCTGCACTCCTTGATAATTTAAAATGTGAAAAAGCCTTTATTCAGCCATTATAGCAACATTTCGGGGCTCCTGTGCCTTTGTCAAGCTTGCAATGAATACACACTTATTTATACACACATCAATTAAAAGCAACCAATCCCCCAGGCTCATGGAGGAGGGGCCAACCTTGCGACACACATGAGAATGTTTTAACCTCTTTCTGTCTGTAATGTTTACATGACCCTTAACCAAAAGTGTGAGGAATTAAAAACAATGAAAAAGAAAAAGAAAGATCGCTCAACATCAGGGTAACAGTTCTCTAATATTTAGACCATTTTGCTATTCAATTAAATCAAGGGTTTTAAGTTGAATTCTCTATTTAGACCTATGGGATAAAATAAATTTAATTTCCAGATCCATCTAGCTTCTATATATAATAAATCCCTATTCCTATTACCTCCCCTAGGCCTAGATTTAGAGTTCGGCGGTAAAAGGGCTGTTAACGCTCCGCGGGTTTTTTTCTGGCCGCACCATAAATTTAACTCTGGTATCGAGAGTTCAAACAAATGCTGCGTTAGGCTCCAAAAAAGGAGCGTAGAGCATATTTACCGCAAATGCAACTCTCGATACCAGAGTTGCTTACGGACGCGGCCGGCATCAAAAACGTGCTCGTGCACGATTCTCCCATAGGAAACAATGGGGCTGTTTGAGCTGAAAAAAAACCTAACACCTGCAAAAAAGCAGCGTTCAGCTCCTAACGCAGCCCCATTGTTTCCTATGGGGAAACACTTCCTACGTCTGCACCTAACACCCTAACATGTACCCCGAGTCTAAACACCCCTAACCTTACACTTATTAACTCCTAATCTGCCGCCCCCGCTATCGCTGACCCCTGCATTACACTTTTAACCCCTAATCTGCCGCTCCGTAAACCGCCGCAACCTACGTTATCCCTATGTACCCCTAATCTGCTGCCCTAACATCGCCGACCCCTATGTTATATTTATTAACCCCTAATCTGCCCCCCACAACGTCGCCGACACCTGCCTACACTTATTAACCCCTAATCTGCCGAGCGGACCTGAGCGCTACTATAATAAAGTTATTAACCCCTAATCCGCCTCACTAACCCTATCATAAATAGTATTAACCCCTAATCTGCCCTCCCTAACATCGCCGACACCTACCTTCAATTATTAACCCCTAATCTGCCGACCGGAGCTCACCGCTATTCTAATAAATGTATTAACCCCTAAAGCTAAGTCTAACCCTAACACTAACACCCCCCTAAGTTAAATATAATTTTTATCTAACGAAATAAATTAACTCTTATTAAATAAATGATTCCTATTTAAAGCTAAATACTTACCTGTAAAATAAATCCTAATATAGCTACAATATAAATTATAATTATATTATAGCTATTTTAGGATTAATATTTATTTTACAGGCAACTTTGTAATTATTTTAACCAGGTACAATAGCTATTAAATAGTTAAGAACTATTTAATAGTTACCTAGTTAAAATAATAACAAATTTACCTGTAAAATAAATCCTAACCTAAGATATAATTAAACCTAACACTACCCTATCAATAAAATAATTAAATAAACTACCTACAATTACCTACAATTAACCTAACACTACACTATCAATAAATTAATTAAACACAATTGCTACAAATAAATAAAATTAAATAAACTATCTAAAGTACAAAAAATAAAAAAGAACTAAGTTACAGAAAATAATAAAATATTTACAAAGATAAGAAAAATATTACAACAATTTTAAACTAATTACACCTACTCTAAGCCCCCTAATAAAATAACAAAGCCCCCCAAAATAAAAAATTCACTACCCTATTCTAAAATACAAATATTACAAGCTCTTTTACCTTACCAGCCCTGAACAGGGCCCTTTGCGGGGCATGCCCCAAGAATTTCAGCTCTTTTGCCTGTAAAAAAAAACATACAATACCCCCCCCCCCCAACATTACAACCCACCACCCACATACCCCTAATCTAACCCAAACCCCCCTTAAATAAACCTAACACTACCCCCCTGATGATCTTCCTACCTTGTCTTCACCATGCCAGGTTCACCGATCCGTCCTGGCTCCAAGATCTTCATCCAACCCAAGCGGGGGCTAGACATCCACTGAAGAAGTCCAGAAGAGGGTCCAAAGTCTTCCTCCTATCCGGCAAGAAGAGGACATCCGGACCGGCAAACATCTTCTCCAAGCGGCATCTTCTATCTTCTTCCATCCGATGACGACCGGCTCCATCTTGAAGACCTCCAGCGCGGATCCATCCTCTTCTTCCGACGACTAGACGACGAATGACGGTTCCTTTAAGGGACGTCATCCAAGATGGCGTCCCTCGAATTCCGATTGGCTGATAGGATTCTATCAGCCAATCGGAATTAAGGTAGGAATTTTCTGATTGGCTGATGGAATCAGCCAATCAGAATCAAGTTCAATCCGATTGGCTGATCCAATCAGCCAATCAGATTGAGCTCGCATTCTATTGGCTGATCGGAACAGCCAATAGAATGCGAGCTCAATCTGATTGGCTGATTGGATCAGCCAATCGGATTGAACTATATTCTGATTGGCTGATTCCATCAGCCAATCAGAAAATTCCTACCTTAATTCCGATTGGCTGATAGAATCCTATCAGCCAATCGGAATTCGAGGGACGCCATCTTGGATGACGTCCCTTAAAGGAACCGTCATTCGTCGTCTAGTCGTCGGAAGAAGAGGATGGATCCGCGCTGGAGGTCTTCAAGATGGAGCCGGTCGTCATCGGATGGAAGAAGATAGAAGATGCCGCTTGGAGAAGATGTTTGCCGGTCCGGATGTCCTCTTCTTGCCGGATAGGAGGAAGACTTTGGACCCTCTTCTGGACTTCTTCAGTGGATGTCTAGCCCCCGCTTGGGTTGGATGAAGATCTTGGAGCCAGGACGGATCGGTGAACCTGGCATGGTGAAGACAAGGTAGGAAGATCATCAGGGGGGTAGTGTTAGGTTTATTTAAGGGGGGTTTGGGTTAGATTAGGGGTATGTGGGTGGTGGGTTGTAATGTTGGGGGGGGGTATTGTATGTTTTTTTTTACAGGCAAAAGAGCTGAAATTCTTGGGGCATGCCCCGCAAAGGGCCCTGTTCAGGGCTGGTAAGGTAAAAGAGCTTGTAATATTTGTATTTTAGAATAGGGTAGGGAATTTTTTATTTTTGGGGGCTTTGTTATTTTATTAGGGGGCTTAGAGTAGGTGTAATTAGTTTAAAATTGTTGTAATATTTTTCTTATCTTTGTAAATATTTTATTATTTTCTGTAACTTAGTTCTTTTTTATTTTTTGTACTTTAGATAGTTTATTTAATTTTATTTATTTGTAGCAATTGTGTTTAATTAATTTATTGATAGTGTAGTGTTAGGTTAATTGTAGGTAATTGTAGGTAGTTTATTTAATTATTTTATTGATAGGGTAGTGTTAGGTTTAATTATATCTTAGGTTAGGATTTATTTTACAGGTAAATTTGTTATTATTTTAACTAGGTAACTATTAAATAGTTCTTAACTATTTAATAGCTATTGTACCTGGTTAAAATAATTACAAAGTTGCCTGTAAAATAAATATTAATCCTAAAATAGCTATAATATAATTATAAATTATATTGTAGCTATATTATGATTTATTTTACAGGTAAGTATTTAGCTTTAAATAGGAATTATTTATTTAATAAGAGTTAATTTATTTCGTTAGATAAAAATTATATTTAACTTAGGGGGGTGTTAGTGTTAGGGTTAGACTTAGCTTTAGGGGTTAATACATTTATTAGAATAGCGGTGAGCTCCGGTCGGCAGATTAGGGGTTAATAATTGAAGGTAGGTGTCGGCGATGTTAGGGAGGGCAGATTAGGGGTTAATACTATTTATGATAGGGTTAGTGAGGCGGATTAGGGGTTAATAACTTTATTATAGTAGCGCTCAGGTCCGCTCGGCAGATTAGGGGTTAATAAGTGTAGGTAGGTGTCGGCGACGTTGTGGGGGGCAGATTAGGGGTTAATAAATATAACATAGGGGTCGGCGATGTTAGGGGTAGCAGATTAGGGGTACATAGGGATAACGTAGGTGGCGGCGATTTGCGGTCGGAAGATTAGGGGTTAATTATTTTAAGTAGCTTGCGGCGACGTTGTGGGGGGCAAGTTAGGGGTTAATAGATATAATACAGGGGTCGGCGGTGTTAGGGGCAGCAGATTAGGGGTACATAAGTATAACGTAGGTGGCGGTCGGCAGATTAGGGGTTAAAATTTTTAATCGAGTGGCGGCGATGTGGGGGGACCTCGGTTTAGGGGTACATAGGTAGTTTATGGGTGTTAGTGTACTTTAGGGTACAGTAGTTAAGAGCTTTATAAACCGGCGTTAGCCAGAAAGCTCTTAACTCCTGCTATTTTCAGGCGGCTGGAATCTTGTCGTTAGAGCTCTAACGCTCACTGCAGAAACGACTCTAAATACCGGCGTTAGGAAGATCCCATTGAAAAGATAGGCTACGCAAATGGCGTAGGGGGATCTGCGGTATGGAAAAGTCGCGGCTGTAAAGTGAGCGTTAGACCCTTTAATCACTGACTCCAAATACCAGCGGGCGCCCAAAACCAGCGTTAGGAGCCTCTAACGCTGGTTTTGACGGCTACCGCCGAACTCTAAATCTAGGCCCTAGTTTTTTATGTGCCTTATCAAGCACCATAAAATGCAACTGATTCCCTTGATGGCCCTTTTTCTGGAAATGGGCCGGGACAGGTAAATGTGTCATTTTTGGGTTCCTAATATTCGACTTGTGTTGACTAATCCTATTCTTGATCCTCAAGTAGCTTCCCCTACATATAGTAAACCACATCTGCAATTTAGCACATATACTACATACGTAGAGTTACATGTATAATATCCCTTTATTTTGATTTTTTTCCCAGTGTAAAGGTGACTTATTCCACTGCCCTTAATCACATTATTAAATTGGGCACAAACCAAACAGGGATATGTGCCTTCTTTGGGTTATCCAAAAAAGGAGTAACTCTAGTCTCACACTTGACTTCTGCCCTGGTTAGCTGTTTGCCATTTGTAAAGCCCCTCCTATAAGCTGCTCAAGGGCGGCATAGACTAAATTCTCTAATGTTAGGGCAAGCATCATGTAGTATGTGCCAATTTCTCTTAATGAACTTGTATATTTGATTACTGTAGGTGTTATAGGTACTGACAAAAGAAATTCTGTCATCCTTTCTACCCTTGATGCCTCTACCCAAAGGCCTAGGTGTATTGGTATATATTGTCATCAATTCTTTATTTGAGTATCCTCTATCAATACATTTTTGTATCATTTCTTAATTATTCAGTTACAGTTCTTTTCTTACTTGATTCATAAGCTTTTCCTTGCAACATGTAGCTATATATATATATATATATATATATATATATATACAGTGTATATATATATATATATATATATATATATATATATATATATAATCACACTGTCCGTTTCAAGCCTTTGGGGAAGTCTGTGATGTATCACACACATGTTAACTATCTGGTTTGTAAATAGACAGTACTATGCATGAGTTGGCAGCCTCTGACATTGTAGGGAGTTCCCCTCCAAAACGCGTAAGGCCACTTCCACCATCTACATGCCAAAACGTCCACGCTGTCCTTGAAGCCGGCACATAGAGGAAGCAGTTTGGAACTGGTAGCGGTTTGAAACTTTTAAATTTGAATGCCCCTAAGTGTGGACCATCTCCTGAATCGGAGTGGTAGGAGTGTGACTTATCTGTTTATGAAACTTTAAGTACATGTCATTCCACTGTGTCTCTCCCTTCAGCACTTATATGGGTGCATATATCCAGATGCTTTTAACATACCTCAAATCTGTTTGAGGTTTTTAAATGTGAGTGAGATACTGTTATCTTATTAAATATTGGCTGCTTTTTATAACCTACACTTAGAGGAGTCTGCACTTCTTTTCTCTCTTTTATTTTCCTTTAAGCTACTTCCAGCCTCCCAGTGGTGTGTCAAAGGTCGGCAGGGACTCCAATATTGTAGGTGTTATGAGGACTAGACACATATGTTAAAGATTGATATATTTTTTCTATGATTCAGGGCACGTGATGTGTTTTACTATAACTTGTCTGTACTAGACCCAGAAAAATGCCCAAACTCCTCTTTAATTCAACCCACACTAAGCTATCTCTGCGGCCATTACCTTAAGATTATTATATGGGAAAACCTATCCCATAAAAATCCCTCTCCTGAGAAGAGCAGATTGCACCTTATATCTCCAGATATAGATAGTAAAAACCATTCTTCTCAAATACCTTTTTTTTTTTTTTTAGAAATCTCTGATAAGACGTTGTAAATAGCATGGAAATAGAGCAAAAAAGAAAAGAAAGAAAAATGAACACCTGACATCCCCAAATCATGAGGTCATGACACTAATTTTCAGTGGTAAACAAATACACTTACAGAATAATCATTAGCTGGGAACGTATTTTTGTGGAAAGTTGTTGCAGATTGGTTTGCAAAACGTGCATGTAACTCTAAAACTTTGCTGTGCAATGTGCATCTCATGTTTTTTCTAAAAAATAAAATAAAACTTCTGGTTAGATGGTTATGGAGTCTGAAGTGAACTCCAAGGTAAGTGGATATTGAGTTTGGAGTGAACTTCCAGATACATGGTTGTGCAATTTTTTGTGGACTTACAGTCAGGTAGTTATGGGAGTTTTGAGTGAAATTCCAGTCAAATGGTAGTGAACTGATCACATCACTATGGAATTTTGGAGTGCACTATCTGTAAATGGCTATGGAGTTTTGGAGTGAACTTTCAGGCGTGTGATTGTAGAGGGAGATTTCAGTCACATGGTTGTGGAGTTTTAGGAGAACTTACAGTTAGGTAGTTATGGAGTTTTAATGTGAACTTCTAATCACAATGTTATGGAGTGCACATCCTGTAGTGTGTTTGTGGAGTTTTGGAGAACACTTCTGGTCACGTGGTTGTGGAATTTTGGTGTGAACTTTCAGGCATGTGGTTGTAGAGTTTTGAAGTGAACTTTCAGTCACATTGTTGGGGAGTTTTGGAGTGAATATCTTGCTCATGTTTTTGAAATCTTGTACAATAGGAGTGGTCAGTTTGAACAGACCACTTGTTTTGTCTTACTCCTTTTAAGATATATGAAATCCCCCAAACTAAACAGCTCAATAGTTCTTCATATCTACATACTCCTTGAAATGAACACAAAAAGCCTTCTAAGCTGGTATCTTACACACAATACTAGGATATCCATTTGTCTTTGACCCAACAGTAGCCCTCCCAAATAAGCTTATTGAACACATTTGCAACCTACAGCTTCAACTTCAAATTGCTCTAATTAGTGGCACTGGCAACTCAATAATACTGTAGCTTAGTGTTAGAATGCACTCATTTCTAGAAACCATTAACTTGTTTATTTTCAAACAATCTAATTGAAACAGTACCTTAAAGGGCAGTAAGGTCAAAATTAAACTTTCAAGATTTAAATAGAGCATGCAATTTTAAACAACTTTCCAATTTACTTCTGTTATTAAATTTGCTTTGTTCTCTTGGTATCTTTTACTGAAGAGCTAAACTAGGTACGCTTATAAGAACTCAGGAGTGTGCACGTGTCTTAAGTACTCTATGGCAGCAGTGTTTTGCAACATTCTATAACAAAGCTGCAAATAATATTGCAAAACTCTGCTGCCATACACCTAGATTACGAGTTTTGCGTTACGGTTTTAACGCTGAAAAAATAGTGATTTCAGCATAAAAACCGTAACGCAGCCATTACGAGTCTTGTCAGTATAGCTATACCGCAAGCATTTTAGCCTGTAACGCAACATCAATCCCGCACTCAAAAAAATTACGTTTTTGCATGGAATTTCCATAGCGCTGGTATTAGAGGTTGTGTGGTGAGGCTAAAATGCTTGCGTTCCAGCCTATACAAACACGGTCCCTTCCGCTATCTGGGACCAGTAGTTATGAGTTTTATGCAACAAAACTGTTACACAAAACTCATAACTAAAATGTTACAAAGTACACTAACACCATAAATTACCTATTAACCCCTATTCCGCTGCCCTCCCGCATTGCAAACACTAAATTAAACATATTAACCCCTAATCTGCTGCTCCCAACATCGCCGCCACTTCCGCCTGAGGATCCCTGGATCTGGACAGATACCTGGGAAGTTTCTTGTTTAGATGAGAGGCCATCAGATCTATTTCTGGAAGTCCCCAGATTTGAACAATCTGAATAAATACTTCTGGGTGAAGAGACCATTCGCCTGGATGTAACGTCTGGCGACTGAGATAATCCGCTTCCCAATTGTCTATACCTGGGATGTGAATCGTAGAAATTAGACAGGAGCTGGATTCCGCCCATACATGTATCCGAGATACTTCTTTCATAGCCTGAGGACTGTGAGTCCCCCCTTGATGATTGACATATGCCACTGTTGTGACATTGTCTGTCTGAAAACAAATAAACGATTCAGAAGAGGCCAGAACTGAAGAGCTCTGAAAATCACAGGGAGTTCCAAAATGTTGATTGGTAATCTCGCCTCCTGAGATTCCCAAACCCCCTGCGCTGTCAGAGATCCCCATACAGCTCCCCAACCTGAAAGACTCGCATCTGTTGAGATCACAGTCCAGGTTGGACGAACAAAAGAGGCCCCTTGAACTAAACGATGGTGATCCAACCACCAAGTCAGAGAAGATCGAACATTGGGATTTAAGGATATTAATTGTGATATCTTTGTATAATCCCTGCACCATTGGTTCAGCATACAAAGCTGGAGAGGTCTCATGTGAAAACGAGCAAAAGGGATCGCGTCTGATGCAGCAGTCATGAGACCTAAAATTTCCATGCACAAAGCTACCGAAGGGAATGATTGAGACTGAAGGTTTCGACAAGCTGAAACCAATTTCAGATGTCTCTTTTCTGTTAGAGACAAAGTCATGGACACTGAATCTATTTGGAAACCCAAAAAGGTTACCTTTGTCTGAGGAATCAAGGAACTCTTTGGTAAATTGATCCTCCAACCATGTCTTTGAAGAAACAACACAAGTTAATTCGTGTGAGATTCTGCAGAATGTAAAGACTGAGCAAGTACCAAGATATCGTCCAAATAAGGAAATACCGCAATACCCTGCTCCCTGATTACAAAGAGAAGGGCACAGAGAACCTTCGAAAAGATCCTTGGAGCTGTTGCTAGGCCAAAAGGAAGAGCAACAAACTGGTAATGATTGTCTAGAAAAGAGAATCTCAGGAACTGATAGTGGTCCGGATGAATTGGAATATGAAGATATGCATCCTGTAAGTCTATTGTGGACATATAATGCCCTTGCTGAACAAAAGGCAGAATAGTCCTTATAGTCACCATTTTAAATGTTGGTATCCTTACATAACAATTCAATATTTTTAGATCCAGAACTGGTCTGAAAGAATTCTCTTTCTTTGGAACAAGGAACAGATTTGAATAAAACCCCAGGCCCCGTTCCAGAACTGGAACTGGCACAATTACCCCAGCTGACTCCAGGTCTGAAACACATTTCAGAAACGCTTGAGCCTTTACTGGGTTTACTGGAATGCGTGAGAGAAAGAATCTTCTCACAGGCGGTCTTACCTTGAAACCTATTCTGTACCCTTGTGAAACAATGTTCTGAATCCAAAGACTTTGAATCGAATTGATCCAAAAATCGTAACCTGCCCCCTACCAGCTGTGCTGGAATGAGGGCCGCACCTTCATGCGGATTTGGGAGCTGGCTTTGACTTTCTAAAAGGCTTGGATTTATTCCAGACTGGAGAAGGTTTCCAAACGGAAACTGTTCCTTTAGGGGAAGGGTCAGGCTGTTGTTCCTTATTCTGATGAAAGGAACGAAAACGATTAGCAGCCCTATATTTACCTTTAGATTTTTTATCCTGAGGCAAAAAGGCTCCCTTCCCCCCAGTAACAGTTGAAATTATTGAATCTAATTGAGAACTAAATAATTTATTACCTTGGAAAGAAAGAGAAAGCAACGTTGACTTAGAAGTCATATCTGCATTCCAAGACTTAAGCCATAAAGCTCTTCTGGCTAAAATAGCTAAAGACATATACCTGACATCAATTCTAATGATATTGAAAATGGCATCACAAACAAAGTTATTAGCATGTTGAAGAAGTTTAACAATGCTATAAGCATTATGGTCTGACACTTGTAGCGCTAAAGCCTCCAACCAGAAAGTGGAAGCTGCAGCAACATCAGCCAAAGAAATAGCAGGTCTAAGAAGATTACCTGAACATAAATAAGCCTTCCTTAGAAAGGATTTAAGCTTCCTATCTAAAGGATCTTTAAACAAATTACTATCTGACGTAGGAATAGTAGTACGTTTAGCAAGAGTAGAGATAGCCCCATCAACTTTGGGGATTTTCTCCCAAAACTCTAATCTATCAGATGGCAAAGGAGTAAATCAAGTACCCAGACTATTCCATTCCCTAGAAATTACTTCTGAAATAGCATCAGAAACTGGAAAAACTTCTGGAATAACTACATGAGGTTTAAAGACTGAATTTAAACGCTTATTAGTTTTAATATCAAGAGGACTAGACTCCTCCATATCTAATGTAATCAATACTTCTTTAAGTAAAGAACGAATAAACTCCATCTTAAACAAATTTGAAGATATATCAGTGTCAATATCTGAGGCAGAATCTTCTGAACCAGATAGATCCTCATCAGAAATAGATAAGTCAGAATGATGGCGGTCATTTAAAAATTCATCTGAAATATGAGAAGTTTTAAAAGACCTCTTACGTTTACTAGAAGGAGGAATAACAGACAGAGCCTTCCGAATAGAATTAGAAACAAATTCTTTTACATTAACAGGAACATCCTGAACATTATATGTTGAAGGAACAACAACAGGTAATGGATTATTACTAATGGAAATACTATCTGCGTTTGATAGTTTATCATGACAACTAACACAAACTACAGCCGGAGCAACAGTTACCAAAAGTTTACAACAAATGCACTTAGCTTTGGTAGGACCGACATCAGGCAGCGTCTTTCCAGAAGTAGATTCTGATCCAGGGTCAGGTAGTGACATCTTGCAATATGTAATAGAAAAAACAACATATAAAGCAAAATTATCAAATTCAATAAATGGCAGTTTCAGGAATGGGAAAAAAGCAAAATGAAACAAGCATCTAGAAAACCAGAAGCAACTAAAAAGTGAGACTGAAATAATGTGAAAAAAACTGGCGCCAAGTATGACGCCCACATTTTTGGCGCCAAGTATGACGCCCACATTTTTGGCGCCAAGAATTTTAAAATTCATCTGAAATATGAGAAGTTTTAAAAGACCTCTTACGTTTACTAGAAGGAGGAATAACAGACAGAGCCTTCCGAAAAGAATTAGAAACAAATTCTTTTACATTAACAGGAACATCCTGAACATTAGATGTTGAAGGAACAACAACAGGTAATGGATTATTACTAATGGAAATACTATCTGCGTTTGATAGTTTATCATGACAACTAACACAAACTACAGCCGGAGGAACAGTTACCAAAAGTTTACAACAAATGCACTTAGCTTTGGTAGGACCGACATCAGGCAGCGTCTTTCCAGAAGTAGATTCTGATCCAGGGTCAGGTAGTGACATCTTGCAATATGTAATAGAAAAAACAACATATAAAGCAAAATTATCAAATTCAATAAATGGCAGTTTCAGGAATGGGGAAAAAAGCAAAATGAAAAAAGCCTCTAGAAAACCAGAAGCAACTAAAAAGTGAGACTGAAATAATGTGAAAAAACTGGCGCCAAGTATGACGCCCACATTTTTGGCGCCAAGTATGACGCCCACATTTTTGGCGCCAAGAATGATGCCCACAACACACATACGTCAAAAATTACGCAATCACATGTAAACTTCTGGCTCCAACTATGATGCCGGAAAAGACTAAATTTTTGCGCCAAAAAAGTCTCGCGCCAAAAATGACGCAATAAATAGAAGCATTTTCTGCACCCGCAAGCCTAACAGCCCGCAATTTTGAAAAAAAGTCAATTGAAAATTGAAAATTTTTAAGGTAAGAAAAAATATAATTTATATGCATTTTCCCAAAAAAATGAAACTGGCACTCTGAAAGAAGGAATACTGATTATCCTGAATCATGGCAAATATAAGTTTTAACACATATATTTAGAACTTTACATATAAAGTGCCCAACCATAGCTTTGAGTGTCATGAATAGAAATAAGATTTACTTACCCTAAGACACTCATCTACATATAGCAGATAGCCAAACCAGTACTGAAACGAGAATCAGTACAGGTAATGGTATATAAGAGTATATCGTCAATCTGAAAAGGGAGGTAGGAGAAGAAATCTCTATGACCGATAACAGAGAATCTATGAAATAGATCCCCTAGAGCAGAGCTTTCCAAACTTTTCATGTTGGCGACACAATTTTAAGATCTACACAATTTCGCGACACAGTAATTCAGATATACTAGCAAACAGGAGGTTAAACTAACTGTTTTAAGAGATACGGACACATACATAAATATAATAACAAAATATATTTATAAGTAACAGTAAGTATTTGCAAGAGTTAAATTTTTTTTTTTAAATAACACCAATAGCTACTTACTATTTTAATGGGATGTATGAGGTTGATGGGATGAACATAGTTTCTGAATATTTGGTGGAATATTAGATAAAGACACTCGCATTTCATTATCAAGCATTTTTAAGCTTCCACTTCCTATCCATATATCAAGAGCAGGAGCAGCAATGCACTGCTGGGAGCTAGCTGCAATAAAAAAAACACTGACTTCTGACTTCAGCTCAGCGTTTAAGCTGCTGTCTTCAGAGCTCTGCGAGTCCCACTGACTACTGCTTGTGCTGCAAACACATTGCTGTCCCACTCACTGACTACACGTGCAGTCACGAGCCGATTGAGGAGACTACACGTGCAGTCAGGAGCCAATGTGCCGCCAATGGGAATAGTTTCAGTTCCCACTGAGCTGCACCAATAGGTTAAGATGATCTGTGACCCACTAGGTATCAATCACTTGTCAACCATGTGATATGCGTAGCAGGCAGGCGGAAAAGTAGGAAACCAAAATATTTGTATTTATTTTTTTAAATGTAAATTAAAAGAAATTAGTGCTGAAGCAGGGACACACCTACACACTGCCGCCGACACACTAACGTGTCACGACACACAGTTTGGAAAGCACTGCCCTAGAGGAAGACCATGGTATTCAAATAGGCAATACTCTCTTCACATCCCTCTGACATTCACTGCGCTCTGAGAGGAAAACCGGGCTTCAGCCTTCTGCGAAGCGCATATCAACGTAGAAATCTAACACAAACTTACTTCACCACCTCCATGGGAGGCAAAGTTTGTAAAACTGAATTGTGGGTGTGGTGAGGGGTGTATTTATAGGCATTTTGAGGTTTGGGAAACTTTGCCCCTCCTGGTAGGAATGTATATCCCATACGTCACTAGCTCATAGACTCTTGCCAATTACATGAAAGAAACATAATTTCCATGCGGAAACTGTAAGACTGCAAAGGGAAATAAACATAGACCTGACTCATGGCAAATATATGCAATATATATTAAAACTTTAAAATATAAAGTGCCAAACATAACTGAGTGTCTTAAAAAATGATATATACTTACCTGAAGACACCCATCCACATATAGCAGACAGCCAAACTAGCACTGAAACATATCAGCAGAGGTAATGGTACAGGAGTATAATATCGATCTGTAAAGGGAGGCAGCAGATGAATCCCCACGACTGAATTTACAAAGCCTTAGAATAGATTTCCCATAGGTGAAAACATGGCATCATCAGGCAATACTCCCTTCACATCCCTCAGGCAAACACTGTACTTAGAGAGGAATTGGGCCTCAAAATGCTTAGAAGCGCCTATCACAGAAGAAATCGAGCACGACTTGCTTCACCATCCTCCAACAAAGGCAAAGTTTGTAAAACTAAGGTATGAGTGAGGTGGGAGGTGTATTTATAGGCATTTTGAGGCTTGGGAAACTTTGAACCTCCTGGTAGGAATGTATAGCCCATACGTCACTAGCTCATGGACTATTGTCACTTACATGAAAGAAAACGCAACTTTTGTTGCGTTCGTTTCGCACCCTCTATAGTGCAAAACTTGTAATCTATGTGATAGAGTACTAAATACACATGCACACTCCTGAGCTGTTATGAGCCTACTTAGTTTTACTCTACAATAAACGATACCAAGAGAACTAAGCAAATTTGATAACATAAGTAAATTGGAAAGTTGTTTACAATTGCATGCTCTATCCAAATCATGAAAGTTTAATTTTGACTTTACTGTCCCTTTAAAATTAATCTTAATTCTATCCTTATCTGAACAAAATACTTAGTAACACATAGAGAACTATAGAATATTCATTAAATCCCATTTTGATGTAAAAACATTTATGAGAAAGACATCTCCTGGTTATAACCTGCATTAAAGTAGATCTTGATACACCCTGATATTTACTTTTAATGCAGAATATTTTTTATAAATCTCCCAAAAAAATTAATGTTGTCAAACTAGAGTACCCTGTTTATTGAACACATATTTAGAGCAGAAATGTCATCCTCCTCTTGGCATGAAATACAAGAGATAACATGCCAGATTTGATTCAACACTCATTTTTTTCCCCTTATGAATATTTGGCATGCATTGACAGCTAAGCATTTGCCAAATATGTGTGAAAACAGATGTGCAAGAGTCTCAGTTCCATTGCAGTTAGCATTTTTTGGACACTGCAACAAAATAACCACTTGAAGCCTCTGAATTTATCTTAATTGTTTTCTATTGTTTTTTTTTTTTCTTATCAGTTTCAAGTATATTGAGCCACGTATAGCAACATAATAAGCCCCAAACTCTACTAATATTAATAATTGTAAAAGTTTAAGGTAAGTTAAATATATTATTAACCCCTAATCTGTCGCTCCCGACATCGCCGCCACTAAAATAAATATATTAACCCCTAAACCGCTGTACTCCCACATCGCAAACACTAGTTAAATATGATTAACCCCTAATCTGCTGTCCCTAACATCGCTGCAACCTACATTACTGTTATTAACCCCTAATCTGCTGCCCCAAAAATCGCCGCCACTATACTAAAGTTATTAACCGTTAAACCTAACCCTAAATCTAACCCTAACCCTAACACCCACTAACTTTAACATAATTAAAATAAATCTAAATTTACAATTAATACCTAAATAATTCCTATTTAAAACTAAATACTTACCTGTAAAATAAACCCTAAGCTAGCTACAATATAACTAATAGTTACATTGTAGCTATCTTAGGTTTTATTTTTATTTCACAGGTAAGTTTGTATTTATTTTAACTAGGTAGAATAGTTACTAAACAGTTATTAACTATTTACTAACTACATAGTTAAAATAAATACAAATTTACCTGTAAAATAAAACCTAATCTGTCTTACACTAACACCTAACCTTACACTACAATTAAATCAATTACATTAATTAAATACAATTAACTAAATTACAAAAAATAATAAACAATAAATTACACAAAATAAAAAAGAAATTATCAATTATTTAAATTAATTACACCTAATCTAATAGCCCTATCAAAATAAAAAAGCCCCCCCAAAATAAAAAAAGCCTATCCTAAACTAAACTGCCAATAGCCCTTAAAAGGGCCTTTTGCTGGGCATTGTCCCAAAGAAATCAGCTCCTTTACCTGTAAAATAAAATACAAACAACTCCCCAACAGTAAAACCCACCACCCACACAACCAAACCCCCAAATAAAATCCTATCTAAAAAAACCTAAGCTCCCCATTGCCCTTAAAAGGGCATTTGGATGGGCATTGCCCTTAAAAGGGCATTTGGATGGGCATTGCCCTTAAAAGGGCATTTAGCTCTTTTTCAGCGCAAACCCTAATCTAAAAATAAAACCCACCCAATAAACCCTTAAAAAAAACCTAACACTACCCAGGTGCTGAACCAGAAATGCTTACAAGCTTACATTCTTGGTTTTCAAATAAAGATAGCAAGAGAATGAAGAAGAAATGATAATAGGAGTAAATTAGAAAGTTGCATAAATTGCATGCTCTACTTGAATCATGAAAGAAAAAATTTGGACTTAGTATCCCTTTAATACTGCTGTGTTTCACATAATCATTGGTTGTACACTACAGTGGCTCATTTATAAATGTCCCTAATTGGACTAAGTAGAGATGGACACCTAGGTTACAATCTGATGATGCACATTGCTTTATGGACACTCAAAGTTTACACTTTTTTTTTAGTTTATAAACAACTAATTTATTTATTAAAAAATATATATGTATATTATTCTCAGGCTATTATTATTATTATTATTATCAGGTATTTGTAGAGATAGATTCCGCAGCGCTGTAAACATAGTCGGTATACAGGATAACTTTTGTAGGGATCAAGTGGGTAGAGGGCCCTGCCGAGAGTTGCACTGTTGTAGTCGGCTCTTATGAAGGTGATCTGCAAACAGCTGGGTTCATAGGCTTACATTCTAAGGGGTTCAAGGGGAAAGCAATGGAGTAGGAAAGGGTAGTGTAGGTTGTATGCATCCCTGGATAGTAGAGTCTTTAGGGAGTGCTTGTAGCTGTTAAAACTAGGGGATAGTCTTGTGGAGCAAGGCAGGGAGTTCCACAAGATGAGGGTCAGTCTGGAGAAGTCCTGTAAACGGGAATGTGAGGAAGTAACAAGAGAGGAGGTGAGGAGGACATCATGAGCAGATTGAAGGGGATGGGAGGGAGATTATCTGAAGACAAGTTCTGAAATGTAGGGGGGAGCAGTGCAGTTGAGGGCTTTGTATGTCAGAGGGAGTATTTTGTGTTTAATCCTAGAGGCAAAAGGAAGCCAGTGAAGGGATTGGCAGAGAGGTGCAGAAGATGAAGAGTGACGTGTAAGGAAGATGAGCCTGGCTGAGGCATTCATAATGGACTGTAAAGGAGCTATGCTGCAGCTAGGTAGACCAGAGAGGACAGAGTTGTAGTAGTCGAGGCGGGAAAGGATGAGAGAGTGGACTAAAATCTTAGTTGTGCCTTGTGTAAGGAAATGTCTAATTTTAGAGATGTTTTTAAGGTGGAAGCGGCAGGCTTTAGCCAAGGACTGAATGTGAGGAGTGAAGGAAAGGTCTGAGTCAAGTGTGACCCCGAGACATCGGGCATGCGGGGTAGGGGTAATGATGGAATTATCAACAGTTATAGAAAATTTGGGGGTGGAGATATTGGAAGAAAGGGGAAAAATAAGGAGTTCAGTTTTGGAGAGATTTAGCTTAAGGTAGTGAGAAGACATCCAAGATGAGATATGAGAAAGACAGATAGTGACACGGGTTAGTAAGGAAGGAGGTAGGTCTGGTGCAGAGAGGTAGATTTGGGTGTCATTGGCATACAACATTGAAACCCATGGGACTTTATTAAGGATTCTAATGATGACTTGTAGATTAAAAAGAGAAGGGGACCGAGGACAGAGCCTTGAGGTACCCCAGCAGAAAGCGGTAACGGGGCAGAGGATGCTCTGGAGAAGGCTACACTAAATATACAGTTAGACATATAGGAAGAGAACCACGAGAGAGCTGTGTCGCAGATGCCGAAGGATTGGAGGGTTTGGAGCAAAGAGGGTGGTCAACAGTGTCAAAGGCTGCAGACAGGTCAAGGAGGATAAGCAGAGAGAAGTGGCCTTTGGATTTTGCTGTAAGTAGGTCGTTGGTAATCTTGACAATTGCTGTCTCTGTGGAGTGATGGGACGAAATCCAGATTGCAGTGGGTGAAGAAGAGAGTTTAGTGTAAGGAAATGGGATAGATGTGCATATACTAGCTTTTCAGAGAAGCTTTGAGGCAAGAGGGAGTAGGGAAATAGTGCTGTAGTTAGATGGGGAGGTTGGATCGAGGGAAGGTTTTTTGAGGATAGGTGTGACCAGTGCATGTTTTAGAGATGAGGGAAATATACCAGTGCTGAGGGAGAGGTTGAAAATGTGTGTGAGTATGGAGGTGAGGGTAGAAGAGAGGGAGGGATTAGCTGTGAGGGGATGGGGTCAAGGGGACAGGTAGTGAGGTGAGAGGACAGTATAAGGGCAGAAACTTTTTCCTTGTTAACAGGGATAAAAGAGCTAAATGTTTTGATATTTGGGTTTTGGGTGATTGTGAGCTTATGAGGGGGTGGGAGATTGGTAGTATATTGAGAGCTGATTTTATTTCTGATGGAGTCAATTTTGTTATTGAAGTGGCTGGCAAAATCTTGAGCGACTCCTCTGATACCGACTATGGCCACCTCGGAGATGCTGGGACGCAACATCTCCTCCCATCGGTATCGACTCCTCCGATACCGACTATGGCCACCTCGGAGATGCTGGGACGCAACATCTCCTCCCATCGGTTATACTCCATGGTCAGTGGAGGCCCGCCACCGGTTGCTGTTGCATGTTGATGCATCCATGGAGAGGGAGAATGAATACTTGAATAATGTAGTTTGTTATAGAGAGAAGAGGTAGCAAAAAGGAATATGAAGATATGGAGCATTATTACAAAGTGGGGACCAATTATACACATAAGACACAGTATTACAGCAGCACTTGCATAAGGATGCAATGAGATACATATAACACAATATTACAAGAGTACTTGCCTTGTGTATTGCCCCTTGCCCAATCCTAGTTCAATGTTTGTATAATTCTTATCTTAGTGCCTCACTTCTAAAATGTTCACTTTAAAAATGTGAACATATGTTATTGTTACAATGTACACTGCCCAGGCAATGCACCTCCCAAACTAGTATGAAATATATACAGGCAGGGCAGTCAGCTGAGTCCACAAAATTTAGTTGATTGCTAATCAAAGACAATTTGAAAGGCCAATTGGAATTTTATATTCTGGTCTGGTCAGGGTGAGATAAGTTAAGTAAACAGACAGTAAAATTTGGAGGAGGTTGAAGCTATGGCATAAAACAACTTATAAATTTAAGAATAATAGCAAGTATTGATAAGGAGTGAGCATCACATGGCAATTAACAAAACATTAGAAGTAATAATAAATGCAGGACTTAATTTTAACAACCTAAAATCATGTGCTCAATATACATCCACACATACCAAAGAGAGGCTAATCTTTTATTTCAATAAATATTTATATTTAGCCTTTATTTGGTATGCCCTTTAAAAAGCAAAGTCATATGTGCTATTACAGGTATTCCTAACAAGAAGTAGTCCTAATTACTTCTGGACAGCATTACTCATTAAAGGGACATTATACACTCATTTTTTTCTTTACATAAATGTTTTGTAGATGATGTATTTATATAGCCCATAAAGTTTTTTGTGTTTTTTTAACGTATAGTTTTGCTTATTTTTAAATAACATTGCTCGGATTTTTAGACTCCTAACCAAGCCCCAAAGTTTTAGGAGATTACCCTCAGATACCCACTTCAGCTTGCTCCTGTTTGTTTAAAAGGTATTTTCATATGCAAAAGAAGGGGGATGGTCTTATTTCCCACTTGCAGTGGGCTTTCCAGCTACCTTTTCAACAGGGATAAACTGAGAGCTTCTAAGTAAGTTTTTAAACAGTTTTATACTGGATTTTTATATCAGTATTTGTGCATCTTTTATTCTTTATAGTGGTGTCTATTACATGCAGTTATATGAAAATTGGTGTATACTGTCCCTTTTTAACCAAAAGAGTATAGCTACATACAGTAAAGTGTTAAAGGTTTCTCTAATAAACAGAATAACCTGTACACATAAATATGTTTTGTGTGTGTAGTCCATTTACTGCTTGTGTAGTGTGTGTGTGTGTTTGTAGTGTTTTTATAGTGTTGTTTTGGTATGTGTGTGCAGTGTGCATGTGTAGAGTAGTACTTGTGTGATGTGTATGCTGTGCTTGTGTAGTGTGTGTGTGTTTGTAGTGTTTTTATAGTGTTGTTTTCGTGTGTGTGCAGTGTGCATGTGTAGAGTAGTACTTGTGGGATGTGTATGCTGTGATTGTGTAGTGTGTGTGTGTGTGTGTGTTTGTAGTTTTTTTATAGTGTTGTTTTGGTGTGTGTGCAGTGTGCATGTGTAGAATAGTACTTGTGTGATGTGTATGCTGTGCTTGTGTAGTGTGTGTGTTTGTAGTGTTTTTATAGTGTTGTTTTGGTGTGTGTGCAGTGTGCATGTGTAAAGTAGTACTTGTGTGATGTTTATGCTGTGATTGTGTAGTGTTTGTGTGGTGTGCATAGTATTTGTGAATGTGCAGTGTGTGGAGTAAGTGTGGCGTAGTTTAGTGATTTGTGGTGTGTTTATAGATTTTATTTTCCTTTAGGTTCAGCTAATAGTTTTTAGTTTGAAGAGATAGGAAAGGCTTTATTACAATACTAATTGATTCCAAACCTACTCACTAAATTTACTTTCACATTTTTAGCATTTCCAGTTACAGAGGGTGCCAACAAAATTCTACATTCCAAATAAATTTGTGCTTGCGAAGTTACAAGAATCTGAAAAACACAGTGTAACACTGAACAGGCAAGTAAACATTAAAGGGACAGTCTAGGCCAAAATAAACTTTCATGATTCAGATAGAGCATGTAATTTTAAACACTTCTCCAATTTACTTTTATCACCAATTTTGCTTTGTTCTCTTGGTATTCTTAGTTGAAAGCTTAACCTAGGAGGTTCATATGCTAATTTCTTAGACCTTGAAGGCCACCTCTTTTCAGAATGCATTTTAACAGTTTTTCACCACTAGAGGGTGTTAGTTCACGTATTTCATATAGATAACATTGTGCTCGTGCACGTGAAGTTATCTGGGAGCAGGCACTGATTGGCTAAACTGCAAGTCTGTCAAAAGAACTGAAATAAAGGGGCACTTTGCAGAGGCTTAGATACAAGATAATCACAGAGGTTAAAAGTATATTATAACTGTGTTGGTTATGCAAAACTGGGGAATGGGTAATAAAGGGATTATCTATCTTTTAAAACAATAAAAATTCTGGTGTAAAAGGACAGTTACCACCTTGTTATTACAAGACACTCCTGTTGTGTTGCTCTAGAATCACATTTTCATACGGCTAGATTTAGAGTTTGGCGTTAGCCGTCAAAACCAGCGTTAGAGGCTCCTAACGCTGGTTTTGGGCTACCGCTGGTATTTAGAGTCAGTCAGGAAAGAGTCTAACGCTCACTTTGCAGCCGCGACTTTTCCATACCACAGATCCCCTTACGTCAATTGCGTATCCTATCTTTTCAATGGGATCTTTCTAACGCCGGTATTTAGAGTCGTGGCTGAAGTGAGCGTTAGAAATCTAACGACAAAACCCCAGCCGCAGAAAAAAAACAGGAGTTAAGAGCTTTCTGGGCTAACGCCGGTTCATAAAACTCTTAACTACTGTGCTCTAAAGTACACTAACACCCATAAACTACCTATGTACCCCTAAACCGAGGCCCCCCCACATCGCCGCCACTCTATTAATTTTTTTTAACCCCTAATCTGCCGACCGCACACTGCCGCCACCTACGTTATCCCTATGTACCCCTAATCTGCTGCCCCTAATACTGCCGACACCTACATAATATTTATTAACCCCTAATCTGCCGCCCCCGCTATCGCTGACACCTGCATATTTTTTTAACCCCTAATCTGCCGCTCCGTACACCGCCGCAACCTACATTATACCTATGTACCCCTAATCTGCTGCCCCTAACACAGCCGACCCCTATATTATATTTATTAACCCCTAATCTGCCGCCCCCAACGTCGCCTCCACCTACCTACAATTATTAACCCCTAATCTGCCGACCGGACCACACCACTACTATAATAAATGTATTAACCCCTAAAGCTAAGTCTAACCCTAACACTAACACCCCCTAACTTAAATATAATTTAAATCTAACGAAATAAATTAACTCTTATTAAATAAATTATTCCTATTTAAAGCTAAATACTTACCTGTAAAATAAACCCTAATATACAGGGAGTGCAGAATTATTAGGCAAATGAGTATTTTGACCACATCATCCTCTTTATGCATGTTGTCTTACTCCAAGCTGTATAGGCTCGAAAGCCTACTACCAATTAAGCATATTAGGTGATGTGCATCTCTGTAATGAGAAGGGGTGTGGTCTAATGACATCAACACCCTATATCAGGTGTGCATAATTATTAGGCAACTTCCTTTCCTTTGGCAAAATGGGTCAAAAGAAGGACTTGACAGGCTCAGAAAAGTCAAAAATAGTGAGATATCTTGCAGAGGGATGCAGCACTCTTAAAATTGCAAAGCTTCTGAAGCGTGATCATCGAACAATCAAGCGTTTCATTCAAAATAGTCAACAGGGTCGCAAGAATTGTGTGGAAAACCCAAGGCGCAAAATAACTGCCCATGAACTGAGAAAAGTCAAGCGTGCAGCTGCCAAGATGCCACTTGCCACCAGTTTGGCCATATTTCAGAGCTGCAACATCACTGGAGTGCCCAAAAGCACAAGGTGTGCAATACTCAGAGACATGGCCAAGGTAAGAAAGGCTGAAAGACGACCACCACTGAACAAGACACACAAGCTGAAACGTCAAGACTGGGCCAAGAAATATCTCAAGACTGATTTTTCTAAGGTTTTATGGACTGATGAAATGAGAGTGAGTCTTGATGGGCCAGATGGATGGGCCCGTGGCTGGATTGGTAAAGGGCAGAGAGCTCCAGTCCGACTCAGACGCCAGCAAGGTGGAGGTGGAGTACTGGTTTGGGCTGGTATCATCAAAGATGAGCTTGTTGGGCCTTTTCGGGTTGAGGATGGAGTCAAGCTCAACTCCCAGTCCTACTGCCAGTTTCTGGAAGACACCTTCTTCAAGCAGTGGTACAGGAAGAAGTCTGCATCCTTCAAGAAAAACATGATTTTCATGCAGGACAATGCTCCATCACACGCGTCCAAGTACTCCACAGCGTGGCTGGCAAGAAAGGGTATAAAAGAAGAAAATCTAATGACATGGCCTCCTTGTTCACCTGATCTGAACCCCATTGAGAACCTGTGGTCCATCATCAAATGTGAGATTTACAAGGAGGGAAAACAGTACACCTCTCTGAACAGTGTCTGGGAGGCTGTGGTTGCTGCTGCACGCAATGTTGATGGTGAACAGATCAAAACACTGACAGAATCCATGGATGGCAGGCTTTTGAGTGTCCTTGCAAAGAAAGGTGGCTATATTGGTCACTGATTTGTTTTTGTTTTGTTTTTGAATGTCAGAAATGTATATTTGTGAATGTTGAGATGTTATATTGGTTTCACTGGTAAAAATAAATAATTGAAATGGGTATATATTTGTTTTTTGTTAAGTTGCCTAATAATTATGCACAGTAATAGTCACCTGCACACACAGATATCCCCCTAAAATAGCTATAACTAAAAACAAACTAAAAACTACTTCCAAAACTATTCAGCTTTGATATTAATGAGTTTTTTGGGTTCATTGAGAACATGGTTGTTGTTCAATAATAAAATTAATCCTCAAAAATACAACTTGCCTAATAATTCTGCACTCCCTGTAGCTACAATATAAATTATAATTATATTGTAGCTATTTTAGGATTAATATTTATTTTACAGGCAACTTTCTAATTATTTTAACCAGGTACAATAGCTATTAAATAGTTAATAACTATTTAATAGTTACCTAGTTAAAATAATTACAAAATTACCTGTAAAATAAATCCTAACCTAAGTTACAATTAAACCTAACACTACACTATCAATAAATTAATTAAATAAACTACCTACAATTAAACCTAACACTACACTATCAATAAATTAATTAAATAAACTACCTACAATTATCTACAATTAAACCTAACACTGCACTATCAATAAATTAATTAAATACAGTATCTACAAATAAATACAATTAAATAAACTAACTAAAGTACAAAAAATAAAAAAGAACTAAGTTACAAAAAATAAATTTTTTTTTACAAACATTAGAAAAATATTACAACAATTTTAAACTAATTACACCTACTCTAAGCCCCCTAATAAAATAACAAAGACCCCCAAAATAAAAAAATGCCCTACCCTATTCTAAAATTAAAATAGAAAAGCTCTTTTACCTTACCAGCCCTGAAAAGGGCCCTTTGCGGGGCATGCCCCAAAGAATTCAGCTCTTTTGCCTGTAAAAAAAAAACATACAATACCCCCCCCCAACATTACAACCCACCACCCACATACCCCTAATCTAACCCAAACCCCCCTTAAATAAACCTAACACTAAGCCCCTGAAGATCTCCCTACCTTGTCTTCACCACGCTGGGTTCACCGATCGATCCAGAAGAGCCTCCGATGTCTTGATCCAAGCCCAAGCGGATTGAGATTGAGCTTGCATTCTATTGGCTGAGCGGAACAGCCAATCGGATTGAACTTGAATCTGATTGGCTGATTCCATCAGCCAATCAGAATTTTCCTACCTTAATTCCGATTGGCTGATAGAATCCTATCAGCCAATCGGAATTTGAGGGACGCCATCTTGGATGATGTCCCTTAAAGGAACCGTCATTCGTCGGTGAAGATGGATGTTCTGCATCGGCGGGATGACCATGGATCCGGAAGAAAGAAGATTGAAGATGCCGCTTGATAGAAGACTTCAGCCCGATCATGGACCTCTTCAGCTCCCGCTTGGGTGAAGACTTCAGTCGGATAATGGACCTCTTCAGCTCCCGCTTGGATCAAGACTTCAGCCGGATCATGGACATCTTCAGCCCCCCGCTTGGGCTTGGATGAAGACTTCGGAGGCTCCTCAGGACCGATCGGTGAACCCGGTGTGGTGAAGACAAGGTAGGGAGATCTTCAGGGGCTTAGTGTTAAGTTTATTTAAGGGGGGTTTGGGTTAGATTAGGGGTATGTGGGTGGTGGGTTGTAATGTTGGGGGGGTATTGTATGTTTTTTTTTTACAGGCAAAAGAGCTGAATTCTTTGGGGCATGCCCCGCAAAGGGCCCTTTTCAGGCCTGGTAAGGTAAAAGAGCTTTTCTATTTTAATTTTAGAATAGGGTAGGGCATTTTTTTATTTTGGGGGTCTTTGTTATTTTATTAGGGGGCTTAGAGTAGGTGTAATTAGTTTAAAATTGTTGTAATATTTTTCTAATGTTTGTAAATATTTTTTTATTTTTTGTAACTTAGTTCTTTTTTATTTTTTGTACTTTAGTTAGTTTATTTCATTGTATTTATTTGTAGGTATTGTATTTAATTAATTTATTGATAGTGTAGTGTTAGGTTCAATTGTAACTTAGGTTAGGATTTATTTTACAGGTAATTTTGTAATTATTTTAACTAGGTAGCTATTAAATAGTTATTAACTATTTAATAGCTATTGTACCTGGTTAAAATAATTACAAAGTTGCCTGTAAAATAAATATTAATCCTAAAATAGCTACAATATAATTATAATTTATATTGTAGCTATATTAGGGTTTATTTTACAGGTAAGTATTTAGATTTAAATAGGATTAATTTATTTAATAAGAGTTAATTTATTTCGTTAGATTTAAATTATATTTAACTTAGGGGGGTGTTAGTGTTAGGGTTAGACTTAGCTTTAGGGGTTAATAAGTTTATTAGAGTAGCGGCGAAGTCCGGTCGGCAGATTAGGGGTTAATACTTGAAGTTAGGTGTCGGTGATGTTAGGGAGGGCAGATTAGGGGTTAATACTATTTATTATAGGGTTTAATAAGATTTATTTTATTTCGTTAGATTTAAATTATATTTAAGTTAGGGGGTGTTAGGGTTAGACTTAGCTTTAGGGGTTAATACAATTATTATAGTAGCGGTGTGGTCCGGTCGGCAGATTAGGGGTTAATAATTGTAGGTAGGTGGAGGCGACGTTGGGGGGGGCAGATTAGGGGTTAATAAATATAATATAGGGGTCGGCGGTGTTAGGGGCAGCAGATTAGGGGTACATAGGTATAATGTAGGTTGCGGCGGTGTACGGAGCGGCAGATTAGGGGTTAATAATATAATGCAGGTGTCAGCGATAGCGGGGGCGGCAGATTAGGGGTTAATAAGTGTAAGGTTAAGGGTGTTTAGACTCGGGGTACATGTTAGGGTGTTAGGTGCAGACATAGAGACTGTTTCCCCATAGGAAACAATGGGGCTGCATTAGGAGCTGAACGCTGCTTTTTTGCAGGTGTTAGGTGTTTTTTCAGCTCAAACTGCCCCATTGTTTCCTATGAGGATATCGTGCACGAGCACGTTTTTGAAGCTGGCCGCGTCCGTAAGCAACACTGGTATTTAGAGTTGCAGTGGCGGTAAATTATGCTCTACGCTCCTTTTTTGGAGCCTAACGCTCTGAAAACCCAGCCATTCTGTGAACTCTAAATACCAGCGGTATTTAAAAGCTGCGGCCAAAAAAAGCCAGCGTTAGCTACGCGGGTCGTTACCGACAAAACTCTAAATCTAGCCGTTAATGTTTAAAACACATTAACATCCTTTATATTGTAATTCTTTTTCAAAAGCCAAACTCCATCCAACATTTGCCTTGTTTGGGGGAGCTAATCAGAGCCACAGACAACAAGGCTGTAATAACATTAGTATAAAGTACATTGTTTTGCCGTTGTTATTTGATAAAGCCAATAAGAAAAACATATGTAGCGGGATTAGCCTTAACATATCTAGCTAAAAAAAAGAAAAGAAATGTTAGCTCAAGATTTCTTCAGCTCCTCAGAATAAGTGCTCTGTGAGCCGTTATCATTCAGATACTCTATTTACTGTCATCTCTATGATCTTTTGGATTTTACTATAATCTCACAAGATTTCATGGTAAACTTCCTTAAATTGAGGAGGGAAATAAAAGGACTGTGCCTGAAGCAAGTCCTAGGACATACCTTCAGAATAACTGCTCTGTGAGTAGTTATCATTCAACTGCCCTTTTACTCTCATCTGCATGATGTAAAAACAAAACAGACAATCAGCATCATCCGTGCTGAGTTCACCCTTTACTATGATCTCATGTTATTTTACTATAATACCTCAATATTTAATAGCAAATTTCTTCAAATTGAGGAGGGAAATTAAGTGACATGACAGATGCACGCTCTCGTGCAAGTCCCAGGACTAGCATCTTGATTGGATGCTTAAAGGGACAGTTCACCCAAAAACTTTCTCCCCTTTAAATTATTCCCAATGATCCTTTTTACCTGCTAGAGTGTATTAAATTGGTTGCAAGTAGCTCCTTTACCCCTCTTTTGGCATTTGAAATAGCTGATTTAGCTTGTGGTTTCCCAACCTATACTGAAAGTTTTGATACTGGAGTATATGCTATTGACAAGCCTAAGTAAACACAGCCAGCAGAAGAAGTTACACACTCAGTGGGATACAGGATAGTTAAGTAATAAAATGATAATTGTCCATTGTTCTCTCTATGTATTGAGCTTTGGTGTTCCAGACAATTATAAGATAAGGAAGCAAGTCTGTGTACATAAAAGTGATAACATAATGAGATCTGATATTACCTTAAGTTCAACCCCTTGTAATAGGCTGTGGTTTCAAAGCACAAAACCAGCTACTTCATATACACAAATAAACCTGAAAATGCAATGTCTCAAATATTTTATACTCTGCAGCTGGTATAACAAGTCATTGCAAATACATTAATGGAAAAACTATTTTACAGTGTACTGTCCCTTTAAAGATCTTTTAAAGTAGGATGTGGTTACTGAGGGAATTTAGAATTACAACATCTTCCTTTTTCATATAGAGATAACTGTTCATGAGATATTTTCTAGTCAGCTTTTTACAGATATGCAGCTGCACTTTTTTTAAGCGATTCAGCATGTGGCTAACATGTCTCTTGAAAATCGCTAAGTAAAGTTCCCTTTCTGTGAAATATTCTTCTAAAGAGCTATTTTCAGACTGCTACGACTAGCCTAAAACTTCTGTTGCAGACACTTTATTTTATTGACTGCAACAAGAATAACTTGATTTGAAAAGAAACCACTGTTACCAGATAAAGTAGAAGCAACTACTATATCAAAATGTGACGTCCTAAAGATAGATAGTAAAGTAGAACCTCAGGAAAGTCAAACTGAAATGTGTAAGCCCTTATTTATCAGTGAGATGCTATTTCCATAATGAATATCTAGACACCCATTGTTGTTGCTATACATCCTATTTTATTATCCTATAACTGGTGTTGTGTCATACTGTAGGTATTATGTTTATTGCACTGCCTGTTCATACTCCCCTCTGTTAGGCTGCAGTTAAACTTCCCTGTAATCTCTTTTGCATGGACATAATTCTGGCCATGCTCTCTCACATCACAGTCTGTTTGTAGCAAGTTTTACACTCTTCTTTTTGTTTATCAGGCAGTCATGTGTATCAGAGGCGTAACCAGAAACCACAGGGCCCAGGTGCAAGAATCTAAGAAGGGCAACCCCCCCCCAAAAAAAAGGTGAATTTGATACATATCTTTTTTTTTTTAACATTTAACACAGAAAAAAAATGTGAATCAGATTACATGTCTGCAAAAGGAGGTACCCTGTGCCCACAGTCTGTGAGATGGTCTGACCCCCTATTACTGTATATATATAGTGACACTGTTTAACCCACCAGTACTGTATATAGTGAGTTAGTGACCCAGTCTGTAATCTGCCGGTGAGATGGCTGGCCTGACCCTACCCGCCCCAGTACTTTATAAAGTGACCTCAGTAGTCTGTGGCATGGTCCAGCCCCCCGTACTGTATATAGTGGTACTGTATAGTGACACTGTTTAACCCCCCTCCATGCTGTAGTAACAAGGTCTGTAATTTGCTGGTTCCACATACATACACACACAGTCACATACATACATACACACACACATACATGCATAAATACACACAGAGTCACATACATACACACACAGTCACATACATACATACACACACACACATAAACACCAATGGGTAAAACAGAAAGGCTAACCCCTGTAGTCAGAGACACTAGTGAAGCATCATGTCACACTCACATTAAATCAGTGCAGGCAGTGGCAGTGCGACCTCTGCACCCCCTGTAGTTTCGCCCCTGATGTGTATCCTCCTTGCTTTGTTGTTCTGTTTTCAGATTTGCTCCTGACTACGTGCTGTTCCTCTATTTCCTAATCTGCTTTTTGCTTTCTGCTTGCCTCTGACTTTTTTGTTTGTCACCTAACCTGAGCTAAACGCTTTTCTGTGGGTTACAATCTAATGATGCACATTGCTTTATGGGCACTCAAACTTTACACTTATTATTATTTATTTGTTTCAGTTTATAAACAACTAATTTGTTGATTCAAAAATATATATGTATTTTATTCTCAGGCTAATCTTTTATTTGAATAAATAATTATATGTAGCATTTATTTAGTGTCCCCTTTAAAAAAGCAACTTCATATATTATATTACAGGGATGTGCTGCAGATTCATTCATAGCTTCTGCAACTGGCTTTCATCACCTGGGCTCGGCAAGCACAGCTCTGTCAACAAGAGGGGTAGTTAAGGGCAGACATCAGGTTGTGAATATATCTACAGTTGCAAAAAAACCCTATACACCCAAATATATGTATGCATAGACAGAGATACATTTAAATGGCTTAATGAAAAGAAAAAAATATAAACAAACTGCTGGACACTGCACCTAATGCACTGGCCCTGATTCCCTAAGTCAGATGTAAGTATATTGCTGTCTACCTGTTTTTTGAGACCTAAGCCTCCACAGATTGGAAATTACAGAGCTAAATTTGGGCTCAGAAGGCAAGACTGCATGATGCATGATGTATGATTTGGTGCAGATACTTAAATAATTCCAGAGATAAATCTTTAACTGAAACATTATTATATTTAACAAGTAAAATACAGCAAAGACACATATAAATATTTAGTGCATTCATTATAACACCAAATGACACACAGTATGCTCTTTACTTCCTCATAAGTCTTTAATGAGCTAATGAACTAAATGCATGCAAGACTTAAACCTACTGAGAGGAAATACTCTTTTGTTGCTTTGCAGTAAAGCTGCTGTGTGTGTGGATGACAACCATTTATCAGCCTGGGTGGTTCCCCATTCAATCTGGATCCTTGGGAACCCCATTGGCACTGCAGAATCCTCCCCCATCACCAGCTCTAACCAGAATTACCTATATGGTGATGTGACAGACAAACAGGAATTCCTTGCTGAGTCAGAGAATTCCAAGTTGTAAGGGGAGGGATAAGAAAACCCATATTGCAACTCCTAGGCCACTTTCATATTGCACCTATAACATGCAGGTGATCACCATAAACACAACTGTTTAACATCCTTCACCCATTTGGGTGAAAGGGATAAACCACTCCTCATTTTAAAAGGCAAACTTCCCTTTTTCAGATGAGAGGTCACCTGTCCTCCCCTAGAATGTAAAGGTAATCACCTGCCCCACAAGAAACAAGGTGATTTCTAGTGGTGGGTGTGGGTCTACTATAGAACTCTTATCTTCCCCTCTGATTTAATCGAAGGGTATGAGACCCCGTTGTGTTCTCCTCTTTTAAATCACACCCCCTCTAAATTTTAGGTAATGGTCATCATCTGCCTCAATTTTATGTCCATGCAGGATTTAAAAAGGGGAAGCTGATTTCTATTTAAAATACAAATCACCTGTAAACTAAGTGCCTTTTATAGGGCTCTGAGTTATAAAAGGGAGTTAAGCACTTAAAAACAAACAAACCCTAAAATGGAGCATTTTAACTCTTTTGTGAAAAAGCAAAGACCCTTCTTTCAAAGGAGAAGTTACATGCCCAGGTAATTATCAATTGATCACCATAGCAACAGTGTTCACGTGTTACAACCAAAGGCAATCGGAATACTATGTTACCCCCCACAATACATAACAATACAAACTTGAGACCACTTATTCGAAAGAAACAATCCTTATCTTTCAAATAAGTGGTCCTGTGTCCATTCAGATGCCAGCTAATTGTCCTAACAATAACACGTCCCTCTTTACACTGGTTCTGTTTTGGGGGTTCGGCACATTTCATTTTAAGATCTTAATTATCCCATCAATATAATAATATATCAAACTTCTTCACTTTTGAAAAAGTAAGATCCCATGTTTCAGCATTTAAAGACAAAGTATGGCCAGCAGGTCAGCTATAGATAGAGCTTGGCTAGAGGACCAAATAAAGACAAAGTATGGCCAGCAGGTCAGCTATAGGTAGAGCTTGGCCAGAATAACAAATAAAGATAAAGTATGGTCAGTAGGTCATCTATAGGTAGAGCTTGGCCAGAAGAACAAATAAAGACAACGTATGGCTAGCAGGTCAGCTATAGGTAGAGCTTGGGCAGAAGACCAAATAAAGACAAAGTATGGCCAGCAGGTCAGCTATAGGTAGAGTTTGACTAGAAGACCAAATAAAGACAAAGTATAGTCAACAGGTCAGCTTTAGGTAGAGCTTGGCCAGAACACCACATAAAGACAAAGTATGGCCAGTAGGTCAGCTATAGGCAGAGTTTGGTCAAGAATAAGCAAAATCACTCAAATACTTTTTGAGCATTATATTATAATGTATGTGTCTCATATCCAAGGTCATAATTAGTAACATAAACAGCTAACAAGCTAAATTTTGCTTTTCTAAAATTCTTTGAGAGACTGTGCATTACTAACAAGACTTCTTTGATAATCTTGCAAGGAAAAGAGCTTTAGAAAATCTGCCCCCAAGTGCCAAGGAAGAAGATCCCAATGCTGGTAATAAAGGTAGTAGCTTCAGCTAAAAACCAAAACAGTTGAGGAATAAAGGTATCATAGGGGACAGTGTAATGCTAAGTAGCACACAAAGCTTTGCAAGATAATAAAAGGGACATAAAACACTAAGGACTAGATTACGAGTCAAGCACAATATTGCGCTTATTCGAGCGCTATATTTGCGCTCTACTCAGTAATACTATTGCACGTAAATGTGTGCTGGTATTACAAGTTAAGTGCAATGCCCGGAAGCCTTGCGCTCATGAGCGTGCGTTTCTATAGGCTTCAATGGGAGTCTCATTCTGATGCTGATAGACACGGCAAACCACCTAGCACAGCACAGGGGACAAATCGTGCAGCGTTGAGCAACAATAAATAAATATATACATATATATTTATAGTGAAAACACAGTCCCCCATTTACCTCCATGTAAAGGCACTTTCACTGCTGTTTTTTTTCTCTAAAACCTACACCACCTCAATTTAACCCCTTGTAACTGCTTTGTGCAGTTTTGTTTTAAAAAAAAAAGAAGCTCATATGTTTATTTGATGTTACTGTACAGTCCTCTTTATTTTGTGGGCAATTGGGCCAACTTTCCGTCATTAACCAGAGATCTGATCATTGGTTAATTAATTCTAGCGCAAAGAGAAACCGCAAGCTTGTTGGAGCATTAACCAGCCACTTGTAATGGCTGGTTGTTTAACGTGCGCCCATAAATGGGCAAATTTGTCCGATTACAGGCACACATTAAGATAGCGCTACACTCGTAATCTGGTCCTTAATAAATGTTAGATATAATTATGCAAAAAGTAAAGATTAGCCCGAGAATAATATGTAAACATGCTTTAAATTCTATTAGTTTAAATAAAAAAATAAATGTAAAACAATAGTATGTTGTAAGATAAGTTATCCTTATCTTATCTCCTTTAACTGAGGCCAGTAAAGTTGCAAGATATGATTCCCTTATCTCCTTTGCTGAGACATGTTGGTGACAGATACAAATTGAGAAAGCTCATAATCTTCAGGAGTAAATTACAGAAAAAGGAGACAAATTAATTGTAAAAGTATATTACAAAGATTCTTTTTTACTACTCATAATGAAATGTTTTATATTTCAATTATAAAGTGTTTAATGTCCCTTTAAAAAGCAAGCATAGCCTTGTGAGCATCTCTTAGGTAAAAAAACAGACAGAATGGTGTCACCGAAAAAAGCACATTCCAGAAAGTATGGTGTCCTGGGGTAAGTTCCATGGCAGTGGATAAGATTCAACAAAACCTATTGGTGAAGCTAATATCTTGTGGCAAAAATACACAATTTAAAGAGATTTGTACCCACCACTCGTCACATCCACAAGTGGCAAATGACTCTCTGTTATACTCAATTTATACTCATTTAGAATCCTGAGATAAGATGAGATACTTCACAGGGGCAATAGGGTGAAGAGTATGAGTTGCGCATGCCTGGCTTTAGGTGAAAAATCCTATTCACAGAATGACCCGACACAGTTAGCCCCTTGCGCATGTCTGCAAGGTCTTGTTCTATTCAGCAAGACTACTTTTCTATGAGAGAACAAGTCAAACAACCAAAGGAGCTCATGTGATGCACCTGCTCTCGGAAGCTGCAGCAGAAACAAGAACACGATGAAGGTGAGTTTGTTGTCATGGTAACGTTTTTCCTGATTTTAAGGTGTCATCCTATCTATAAACAGGAGAAAGCAGGAATCTGTAGACATCAGTATACATCTGATACTTTGGGGCTTGATTAGGAGTCAGAACAATGTTATTAACAAATATGCAAAACTATATATTTTTACAAATCCACTTCCAGGTGGGCTATATAAATGGATGATCTACAACACATTTATGCAAGGAAAAGTCTAGTGTACAATGTCCCTTTAAGCTTTGCACTTTCTCATTTATATTTTAATACATTTAAATTTTGATCTAGCAGTGATTTTACACACTTATTATTCTTTGAAAGTTTCTGTGTTACATTAATTACTTAGGATCATACTTTGTATATTTAGATGTAGCTTTAAAAAAATTCAAGTTGCACCTTGTTTTTGCTGCATTGCAAACTAACACTGACACTTTCAGAAAGTGGGAGGGACAGGGGAGTTCCCAAGGTATGTCGGAAGCTCTCTCACCAGTCTTGTGAAATTTTCTAAGCATTTTAAGCAAGCTGGTCTCACTGATTTGTCTCACCAGCTGTATGCAGGTGAAGGTTGCTCAAAATTATTTTAACTAACAGAAAAGTAATATATACAAAAATATAGACAAAAGCAAGTTAAATTGTAGTGAAAATATTCCAGTTTATTTTGGAATTGAGACAAACAAAGCCTTTATATCAGCCCAAGGTGTTATCCAGTTGCCTTCTCTCTCCCATGTGAAATTTTGTATCCCAGAGAGCTTCATTACGTTCTATGGAAGGCATCTCATTCATCTCTCTGGGATTTCCAGGTTACTCCCCTTTTCTTAGAAAATTCAGTGGGTTCTGTGAAGTCAACACTATAATCTCTCTCCAAACTAGAGAATGTTCGATTATCTGGCTCATAGAAAGTAATGACGTTCTCTGGAAAACTCAAGCTGACAGTTTTTCAGTTTTAATTTAAATAAAAGTCATGCAAAGTGCAATCTAATTTTAAAAGATACATATAAATATACAAAGTATGAGCCTAATTTGTTAAAGTTACACAGAAACTGTGAAGGCATAATCAGAATTTGTAGAATCACAATCCTAAATACACAGCTGTACATAAAATAAATACTAAATATAAAGTGCAAAGTTTAAATGTAATACAATTTAATCTGAAGTGTAAAGTAATATAAAATAGAAAGCACAACGTGTAAATTCAGCAGAAATTTCATGTCATGTAGTGTTATATTCCTCTGGGCTTGTCTCTCCTTCACATACAGAAAGGCAGGGAACGTCCCTGGAGAAGTAAAGTAAAATCTGCCTTTTGAAAATTTCACAAGGGATCTCGCAGTGCTGGAGGATTATTTTAGAACATCTCACCTCAATGGAGAGGTTTTGAATATCAGGGCCTAAGGGGTAGATTACATGTGAATGGGTATTTAGCACTGAAAGTACACTTGAAAGTAAAAAGCTGCACGAGCGAAACTCGATGCTCTCTAACTTTAGAGCTTCTGATACCACAACTGCTGTAACTTCTCCCCATAGACTTTAACGGAGTACATTTAAAAAAAAAAAAAGCTTATTGCTCGATTGCTAACCTGACCGTGTTTGACCAAGTGTGCTAAACCCAAAGGTAGTTATGCATATTTTACATTCTATTTTACATTCTATTTTATTTAAATACACAGTAAAACACATTATTAAAAATGAATATTGAATAAAATAGATTTTTCATGTTTAAAGGTACTTGAGTGTAAAGGGCTCCAAAGTATATATACATAATGTTTATACATGAATACATATATAAATGCACATGTATACACATATATACATGTGTGTGTGTATATATATATATATATATATATATATATATATTTATATATACCCACATACACAAATTCAGACACACACACATATATATATTTTATAGCCCTTTCCATTCAAATACCTTGTCATATACCATATACCTTTAACCCTTATCATTTTTTTATTAATATTTATATGAAAACATAATATTTTTACATAGTGTATATATGAGTGCAACTGTTTGTTTTAATGTATTTATGTTGTGTTTGGTGCAACTTTTTGCTAACCCTTTACGTGAGGTCTTCAGTCGTGTTAACCTGATGTACGTAAATTTAGATAGCACTCGGCGGTGCACATTTACTTTCAACTTGTAACACGCTCACAAGTTAACTCAGGTGCGATATTGCAATATTGCGCCCACGCTAACAATAGCGCACCACCTGTAATCTAGCAGTTATGGGTGCTGCCATTTTCAAACCTATGTTTGATGTAAGAATCTGAAGGAGAGTTGCTGCACATTTACAAAAATGTCAGCACTATGGCGGCAGCCATTACTAAAGGGAGGCGGAGAATGTCATTGATACTATGCTTATAAAATGTATTTAGTGTTTAATGTCTTTTTAAACACCTAGTTAAAGTCAGCTCCAGAGAAGCAATGCACTAATGGGTGCTAGCATAAAGGGACACTAAACCCAACATTTTAATTTCCTGATTCAGAAAGAGCATGCAATTTTAAGCAACTTTCTAATTTACTATTATTATTAGATTTTCTTTGTTCTCTTGCTATCTTTATTTGAAAAAGAAGGCATCTAAGTTCTTTTTTGGTGGATGACAGCACTCTTTTTATTGGTGGATGAATTTATCCACCAATCAGCAAGGACAACCCAGGTTGTTCACCAAAAATGGGCTGGCATCTAAACTTACATTCTTGCATTTCAAATAAAGATACCAAGATAATAAAGAAAATTTGATAATAGGAGTAAATTAGAAAGTTGCTTAAAATGTCATGCTCTATCTGAATCACAAAAGAAAAAAATTGGGTTCAGTGTCCCTTTAAAACATCTGGTGAGCCAATGACAAAAGACAAATGTGTATAGCCACCAATCACCACCTAGTGCATTGCTGCTTCTGAAGATATGTACATTTACCAAAAGAATGAAGTATATTTGATAATAAAAGCAAAGTGTCTTCAAATTATATGATCTATCTGAATCATGAAAGTTTAATTTTGAACTTATCATTTATTTAATATAATTATAGATGTTAATGCCAGATATGTCCACTAACAAATTTGTAGATAGATTCCTGTCCGCCTCATCAGAGCAGGCGGACAGGGTTATGAAGCAGCGGTCTTTGTGACCGCTGCTTCATAACTGCTGTTTCTGGTGAGTCTGAAGACTCGCCAGAAACACGGGCCCACAAACTCCGTTTGGAAGTTGATAAATCGGCCCCAACGGTTATTTAACCATTTACTTATAATACCAAATTCTTTATGTGAGATTGTACAAAAGATAGCACAACCTGCACTATTGATTGTGCTCCACTTGTAATCTAGTCATTAATATGTAAATGTGAACTAGGGAAAAAGCATCTTATTTTTTACAATAGCACAAAATATTGTAACATAAATATGTCAAAATTATTGTGTAATGTATTTACTAATGTCAAAATATTTGGAAATGTTAAAAATCAAATGCTACATTCTGATTTGTTGATTTAATTCTACAGTGCATATAATTATTTTTTATATACACAAATTATATTCATATGATTACATGCTAGACAGTGACTATCCCCCTTTTATTTTCACTCTTTTACTTGGCATAATTTGCTTACATTTGTTGACCAAATATTTCTTCCAGATATGGACAGCAAAAATTACAATGTTTTGGGTATGGAAATGTTTTAGTACAGATATAAATCCAGCAGTTTTTCTGTGTAGTTTAAGGTCTGTCATTCCACTAAATTTGCTTTTTACATTCCAGCTGTGCACAGCTCTATCCTTTTTTAGATATTTAACAAAAGAGAATATTTAATGTTCATACTTCAAAGAGCAAATACTGAGTGCGCTTTTTAAATTATTCCAGTTATGGTAAAAATAGTTATTTTTTTAGCATGCCTTGTTGGCAGCTAAATTACTGTAAAACAGGACCGTTTATAATAGTGCATGTCTATTGACGCTTGAAGGTACTTTTACATTATATATTAAAGTGCCTATTATTGGGTAGAAGCTGCATATTAATTATTCACAGTATATTTCATTTGGTTTCATGGATAGAGGGCATTTGATTTTTTCTTAAAAAGTGGAATTTGATTTTGAGACATACAAACTAAGGGCTGAATAAGTGCAGGATGTAAACCAATTATTCAAGAAGGCTAAGAATAATTTCATTTCAAATAAACAAATAAAATAAATACATAAATAAATGTAACACACTCACAAAGCCATGCAATTGTAATAATGTGTGATGATGTCACTAAGACCCTAATTCCCTAAACCTCTCTTTTCTGGGGAGATAACCTAAGGAGGCTTGACAGTACTAAGAGGTCCCTTAAATCATTTTAGAAAGGCAAAATATAGCTTGAGAGCTGTTTATTCTACTGAGCAGGGTTTTTATTTTGAAGCAAAGGCATCTACATTACAAAATAAGGTCTAAACAAAATCCTAAAGATTTTGCATGATTTTTCTCCATACCAGTAGGTTATTGAACATTGGGTCCTTAATGAGAAAGGGCCCAGATGTTCTCTATGTAGGGAAGAGTGAGTGGTTACCAAGTAATAGTGTAAAGCTATTAAAGGACCAGCAGTCAACACAGTAGATTTGCTTAATCAACAAATGCAAGATAACAAGACAATACAATAGCACAGAGGAGCCGAATTATCAAGCTTCGAATGGAGCTTCATACCCCTGTTTTTGCGCAAGCCTTCAGGATCACCGGAAACAGCAGTTATGAAGCAGTGGTCTAAAAACCGCTGCTACATAACTTGTCAGCCTGCTCTGAGGATGTGGACATCAATCTGCCCTATCCTATATGATCAGGCTGATTGACACCCTCTGCTAGCGGATGATTGGCCGCAAATCTGCAGGGGGCGGCATTGCAAAAGCAATTCACCAGAAATGTTTGTGCAAAGATAAATGGCGACAGTGTATGCTGTCGGCATTTATCGATGTGCAGTGGACATAATCTGCTATATCGGATCATGTCCGTTCGCACCTTAATAAATAGGCCCCTTAGTCTGAACTTCAAATGAGAAGTAGATTTTTTTTTCTGACAATTTTAAAAGTTATGTCTATTTCCACTCCCCCTGTACTATGTGACAGCCATCAACCAATCACAATGCATACACGTACCATGTGACAGCCATCAGCTAATCACAAATGCATACACGTTTATTCTGTAAATTCTTACACATGCTCAGCAGGAGCTGGTGACTCAAAGTTTAAATATAAAAAGACTGTGCACATTTAGTTAATGGAAGTAAATTGGAAAGTTGTTTAAAATTGCATGTTCTATCTGAATAATGAAAGTTTAATTTTGACTTGAGTGTCCCTTTAATTCTGTGGGAGTTCTGTGCAAAAACAAATACATATGAACTCATTTTGTTCTAAATTCATTATTAAACAAAACAATCTAAGGAGCCAATACAAAATGTGTTACTTAGTTAGTTTAGTTTCCACCTATCTAGTAAAAAGGATCAGCTCAGTGAACTAATGAACACAATTTATTATTAATATATTAGTTCATTAAGTTGATAAAAAAAAATGTACAAAATGAGTTCCATTTTTTGGATATATTTAATGAAAAATGCATATTTTAAAAAAAACAAACAATTAATTGGTGATTGTATAGACTCTTTAAACAAAGATAAGTTCATTTTAAAGACCTGCAAGACCGATTTGAGATACCTTGTGTTCATGTCTATGCATATTTATAAACAAGGCAATATATTATGGGTTTAATAAGAGAAGACCCCTTTTTCTGGGATACTTCGACTTTTAATCAATCGCAAATTGATTTTGCTAGAAGTTCATTTTCTATAACTGGCTTTTATAAGAGCTTGATTTATAAAGGAAATATTGAGACTGTGGGGCCTAGTTATCAAGCCGTCAACCTCAAATACGCTGGAATTCCGCAGCGTATTTGTGGCGAGGCTGATACGCCTTAGTTATCAAAGGCTCGAGACCGGCAAAAGTAGAATTTTGTGACGTAAGCTTCGATCCGCCGGACTCAGTCCGACACAGATCGATTCTTACGTCACTCCAGATGTTCCGCACACAAGTGCGGCACATTCTCACTACTTTTGCTAGTTATCAAATGACTAGCAGGTACGCTCGGCACTTTTACGGCCCAGCGTACCTGGTTTTCAAACCGCCACCCCTGGAGGCAGCGGATCCCATAGAAATCAATGGGAGTCTGACCATAGCGAAAGTACAAGTTCGCTGCTGACAGACATCCTATTGATTTCTATGGGAGCTGTCTGCACCTAACACCCTAACATGTACCCCGAGTCTAAACACCACTAATCTGTCCCCCCCTACACCGCCGCAACTAAATAAAGTTATTACCCCCTAAACCGCCGCTCCCGGAGCCCACCGCAAGCTACTCTATACATATTAACCCCTAAACCGCCGCTCCCGGAGCCCACCGCAACTATAATAAATGTATTAACCCCTAAACCACTGCTCCCTGAACCCGCCGCAACCTATATTAAATGTATTAACCCCTATCCTGCCCCCCCTACACCGTCGCCACCTATAATAAATTTATTAACCCCTAATCTGCCCCCCCTACACCGTCGCCACCTATAATAAATTTATTAACCCCTATCCTGCCCCCCACTACGCCGCCGCCACTGTAATAAAATTATTAACCCCTAAACCTAAGTCTAACCCTAACCCTTACGCCCCCCTAACTTAAATATAAATTAAATAAATCTAAATAAATTAACTCTTATTAACTAAATGAATCCTATTTAAAACTAAATACTTACCTTTAAAATAAACCCTAATATAGCTACAATATAAATAATAATTATATTCTAGCTATCTTAGGATTTATTTTTATTTTACAGGTACCTTTCAATTTATTTTAACTAGGTACAATAGCTATTAAATAGTTATTAACTATTTAATAGCTTGAAGTTAGGAGGGGGTAGTAAGTGCGCTAAAAAGAAGCTAAAGGTATCCTAAAAAAATTATCTATAGTATATATATTAAAATTGTAAAAAGTATCTAAGTGCAAAAAATATCTTATGTGATAAAGTGAATGGATATCTATCCAAGTGTTAGGTGAAAAACCATATAATTTTTCTGATCCCTACAATGGGAAACTATAAAAAACTCAAAACTGTGTTCTATTCTAAAAGGAAATTGCTGAAAATATATGACATTTAACAGTGTTACAATATACTGGTGAGGAATAATCTATAATACTATGAAGTAGATTAGTGTAGTTACTTTATAACTAAAGTGTCAGACAGAAACAATGTGTATTTGCTATAGTGCCACAAAATAATGCTAGAAACAAATATGTGCTAAAAATATATACTATATATCTAAAAGTGAATGCTTGAATAATAATCTAAAAATACTTGAGGCCTTGTTTTGATATAAAAAGATATTTTTATTTTGTAACACCAAAAAATCAAAGTTTAATTTCAACTAAAAATAAGGGGACGTCTCCCCAAAGATAAAATGTTAAAATCAATATTGAGCAGGTTGATATTCCACAGCGGATATGATATAAGCAAAAATGCTTAGCTGAAAAATGTGTTTGTAATCCACTCTGTTTATACAGGGAAAGTCAGTCTCTTTATATTTTGCATCAAGTATTTGTGAAATGCCGTTGCCTTGTAAATAGGCTTTGCTGACCAGGCTCGAAGCTGAGCGAAAAAACAATGGTAAGACTTCTTACAACACGATACAGTCAGTGTACCTTATTAATCTAGGTATTTTAAGGTTCTTTTTACTCACTTCACCTCTCGTGTAAGACCGATGTCGTCTGTTAGGATCCAAATTCCAAACCGAATCAGTGCGCCGCGTGTGTCTTGGCGTCTGACGTCATCGGTATACTTGACAGCTTTCAATGCTGGTTATCGGCTTTCTGGATGTTCAAATCTTTAGATGTTATAGAGATAGTTACCTCTTCTATTGTAGCCAGATATGATTCCCTGCATTTAGTGCTTAATGCACGCAGGAAAAAAAGAAGGTATAAGAGGTTGTTAGATACGTGGATAACCCGGGTTATAATGAAATGCTCTGGAGAAACTTCAGAAATGAAATGTCCTCATTCAAGTGATATTTTAGCAAATAACACAGCCACTCAGATCAACGCGTTTCGCTCACCAGGGAGCTTTTTCAAGATAGAGGTGACTGGTCAGGTGTATCCTTATAAAGGTATCAGATAGTTCTGATTGGAAGTTCCTTGATTGATGTTTTTTAAGGTGGAATTTCAGAGATGCTAAAGGTATCCTAAAATTTCAGATATATCAGTGTTTTCTCTGTATGTGTTCTGACTTGTTAAGGTGGAATATTTTTTCTTTTTCAGCTTAAAAGAGGAATACCTTTCTTTATTCCGGCTTATGTCTTACTATTATACTAATTCAGGTATTTTCTTAAAGGATAATACTTCTTATATTTACTCCTGTGATTTATTAGTGATATTATTAAAATTTGTACTATTCATAAGATTGGTAATGATAGTATGGAAATAAAAATATATACAACAGACATTTAAAAATGACAGAAAAAGTTTTTTTGGAATTTTTCTTAGTTAGATGGCCATAGAGTTTAAATCATAACATATGAAGCAGTTTGTCAGTTATGACTAGGAGATCAAACAATAAAATGTAGATGGTCTCTATCTGTAAGGAGTTGATCTTATTTCTAATTAATCAAAAAGAAAAGGTGAGAGGTCTAGTTCGGAGTTTAGACCCTTTGGGTATAGAGTATCATATTTATAGATTAACTCAGCTTCTTTTATTAATAGTTTTTTCTCTATATTCCCACCTCTCCAATGTTTATGTACTTTCTGTATACCCCAATACTTTAGATCCTTCGTTTTACCTTTATGGACTGATTTGAAATGTTTGTATAGATGAGTATCATCTCTGCCATTTTTTATGTTCCCAATATGTTATCTTACCCGATCCCTTACCATTCTTTTTGTTTCCCCAAAATAAATGAGGTTACAAGAGCACTTTAGAACGTAGATTATATTTTTATTAGTGCATCTTATAGTTTCTTTAATAGTAATGGGTTTCTCTATATTGTTAATTATAATATTACTCAATTTATTGCTATGGCCACATGCCTTACATGAGTAGCATGGAAAGAAACCCATAATATTTTTCCCAGTTAAGTCTTTTTGTTTTAGTATAGTTTTCTTTTTAGTTTTTAGTTCACTAGGTGCCAAAAGTGTTTTGAGGTTTGCTACCTTTTTGAAAACAAATCTAGGGTTATCGGTAATTTTGTCCCCTAAAAGGTCATCTTCTTTTATCAGGTGCCAGTGCTTTTTTATTATTCTTTTAATAATATTTTGATCAGCACTATAGTCTGTTATAAAAGGAACCATGATTTTATCATTAGTATCTTTTTGTTTCTCTTTATAGATTAGCAGGGACTCTCTATCTGTGTTCTTAGCTCTCTCTATGGCTTTGTCTGTGATGTCATTTTTATATCCTCTCACCTTGAATCTTTCCAATAATATTTCAGATTGCTGTTCAAAGTCTATCATCCTGGAGCAGTTCTTTCTTATACGTAAAAATTGTCCTACTGGGATGTTCTTTTTCCATACATCTAGATGGCAACTCTTTGCATGTATATAATTACTGCAGTCGACCTTTTTAAAATGGGTCTTGGTTTCAAGTTTATTTTCTGCTTTCATTATTTCTAAGTCAAGAAACACCACTGAATCTCTACTATAACTATATGTAAAATTTAAACCCCAGGTGTTATTATTCATTTCATCAAACATATTTTTAAGTTCATTTTCAGTGCCTTTCCATACTATTAGAAGGTCATCTATGTACCTTTTGTAGAGCACAAGGTTTGCACCATAGCTGCCTGTGCCAAAGAAATCATTTTCCCAGGCACCCATGAAAAGATTGGCATAGCTAGGTGCAAACCTTGTGCCCATAGCTGTACCCTCTATCTGCAAATAAAATTTATCATTAAAAGAAAAATAATTATTGTCAAGTATGTATTTAATGCTTTTTAAGATGAAAGCCCTATGTTGATCAGTCATGTTTGAGTCAGAATTTAGAAACATTTCAACAGCTTTTAAACCCTTAGAATGGTCAATTACCGTATATAACGATGTGACATCGCACGTTGCTAGAAACATCCCCTCCTCCCAATGTATAGATTTAAGTGTGTTTAAAACTTGTGTAGAATCTTTAAGGTATGAATTCAGACTTTTGACATGTTTCTGAAGAAAATTGTCCACATATTTGGACAAATTAGCTGATAATGATTCAATTCCAGAAATGATTGGTCTACCTGGGGGGTTGACCAAACATTTGTGGATTTTCGGCAAGAAATAAAATATGGGGATACGGGGGAATTTGGGTGTCAAAAATTCGAGTTCTTTATCATTCAAAATACCAGATTTGCTGCCATCCTTAAGGATTTTATCTAATGTTCTATTAAATTTTTTTGTGGGGTCAAAGTCTAATTTCTTGTAGGTCCTAGTATCATTTAAAAGTCTGTGTGCCTCTTTAATATAGTTGGTGGTGTCCACCAGGACAATTCCTCCGCCCTTATCGGCAGGTTTGATGGTCACCCCACTGTTTTTTTGGAGGTTCTCAATAATTTCTTTATCTTTGACACTTAAATTATAATTTTTTAGTTTCTTAGGGTTATATTTCTGTATATCTTTACACACTAATTTTTCAAAAGTGTCGAGGTAATTCCCCTTGGCATGTATTGGATTAAATTTGGATTTTATCTTGAAATCTGTATGTTGAATATTATCTGAAATTTCATTACTTATTTGCCTTTCAACAGGGCTTTTAAGAAAAAATCTTTTGATAGTGAGATTTCGTACAAATTTTTTAATATGGATATGAGTATTGAACTTATCAAGTCTCTTTGTTGGTGCAAATGAAAGACCTAGACTTAGGACCCTTTCTTCATCTTCCTTCAATTTGATGCTACTTAGATTAAAGATACCCTGATGTTTACCCATTATCTCCACCTTTTTGCCTCGTTTAAAAACTCCTCTTCCTCTCTTTCCTCTAAATTTCTTTTTCTCCTTACACTGGACTCGTTTTCTTGTCTTAGTAGATCTCTTGAGTGGCCCTCTCTGAGAGGGCTTCTCTCTAAAAAAACCTGTTCCTCATTTTTATGTATTTCCTCATTAGGCCTTTGATCTCTGAAAGTTTCAAAACGGTTTTGTGTTGGGATTCTCCATTGCTCATCTTGTCTATTAGCCCATCTATTAGTTCTTCTGGGATATTCCCAGTAGTTCTGCCTATTCTGAAAATTTCTATCAGAGTTCCGTCTAAATGAGTTATGCTGGAATTCTGAATAAAAGTAATCCCTATTTTGGTATCTAGGAAATCTTGGTCTTTCATAATGAGCATTAGAATTAATATTATAATTTCTCTCATATTGATAATTATCATTATATGAGTTACGATTCCTATTATTTTCAAAGTTCCCTTGGCGCTGTACCTGAGGATCTCCTAGTGGTCTATTTACATGATAATTTTCCCTTCTTTGTTCATTAGAGTTAGAGGGGTTTGTATTTGAATTGTTCCCCCTTTGTATTTGTGTATTGTCGTTTATGTCTCTTTCCATCTTACCCCATTTTGTTCTCAAAAGTTCTTTATTTAGATTGGCTAATTTATCCATTATAACTTTTTGTCTTTCTTTAAATTCATTACTGCTTTTTTTATCTTTTAATTTCTCTTTGATTTCTAGGATATTATTCTCAATATTTATTAATGTTTCTTTCCTGGATCTCTTTAAAATGTCTATTAGGGTGTTTGATGCTTTTTTTAGAGTCTCAGTCCATTCTGTCTGTAATGTATCTGAAAGTGGGAAAGTGCAATTTTTGTTTAGGTGAAGGCCTCTTGGGATGATATCTTTAGAAGTGTATCTATTCAAAAAGACCAGCTCCATTTTTTGCTTAAGCTCTTTGGTCATATTGTATTCCAAATTCTGCATTAAGTCTGATATTTTGTCAGATGTACATATGTTAGGTAGTGGGGTATTTTCATCTTTCAAATCAAGAAAACTTTTATCTCTAAAATCAAAAATATCATCCATGATAGGAAAATATAAAAAGAGGGATAAAAATAAAGGTAATAATACAAAACCTGCCGCTACTGCTTTGAAGGAAACGAGTGATAGTATTATAAGTGTTTAAGCAGAGCGCTGGTTAGAGGGAGGATACCACAAAAGTTACAAAGTGGAAAGATCCTTCTATCTTTCCAAATAGAATGAAGTTAGGAGGGGGTAGTAAGTGCGCTAAAAAGAAGCTAAAGGTATCCTAAAAAAATTATCTATAGTATATATATTAAAATTGTAAAAAGTATCTAAGTGCAAAAAATATCTTATGTGATAAAGTGAATGGATATCTATCCAAGTGTTAGGTGAAAAACCATATAATATTTCTGATCCCTACAATGGGAAACTATAAAAAACTCAAAACTGTGTTCTATTCTAAAAGGAAATTGCTGAAAATATATGACATTTAACAGTGTTACAATATACTGGTGAGGAATAATCTATAATACTATGAAGTAGATTAGTGTAGTTGAGGGGGAACAATTCAAATACAAACCCCTCTAACTCTAATGAACAAAGAAGGGAAAATTATCATGTAAATAGACCACTAGGAGATCCTCAGGTACAGCGCCAAGGGAACTTTGAAAATAATAGGAATCGTAACTCATATAATGATAATTATCAATATGAGAGAAATTATAATATTAATTCTAATGCTCATTATGAAAGACCAAGATTTCCTAGATACCAAAATAGGGATTACTTTTATTCAGAATTCCAGCATAACTCATTTAGACGGAACTCTGATAGAAATTTTCAGAATAGGCAGAACTACTGGGAATATCCCAGAAGAACTAATAGATGGGCTAATAGACAAGATGAGCAATGGAGAATCCCAACACAAAACCGTTTTGAAACTTTCAGAGATCAAAGGCCTAATGAGGAAATACATAAAAATGAGGAACAGGTTTTTTTAGAGAGAAGCCCTCTCAGAGAGGGCCACTCAAGAGATCTACTAAGACAAGAAAACGAGTCCAGTGTAAGGAGAAAAAGAAATTTAGAGGAAAGAGAGGAAGAGGAGTTTTTAAACGAGGCAAAAAGGTGGAGATAATGGGTAAACATCAGGGTATCTTTAATCTAAGTAGCATCAAATTGAAGGAAGATGAAGAAAGGGTCCTAAGTCTAGGTCTTTCATTTGCACCAACAAAGAGACTTGATAAGTTTAATACTCATATCCATATTAAAAAATTTGTACGAAATCTCACTATCAAAAGATTTTTTCTTAAAAGCCCTGTTGAAAGGCAAATAAGTAATGAAATTTCAGATAATATTCAACATACAGATTTCAAGATAAAATCCAAATTTAATCCAATACATGCCAAGGGGAATTACCTCGACACTTTTGAAAAATTAGTGTGTAAAGATATACAGAAATATAACCCTAAGAAACTAAAAAATTATAATTTAAGTGTCAAAGATAAAGAAATTATTGAGAACCTCCAAAAAAACAGTGGGGTGACCATCAAACCTGCCGATAAGGGCGGAGGAATTGTCCTGATGGACACCACCAACTATATTAAAGAGGCACACAGACTTTTAAATGATACTAGGACCTACAAGAAATTAGACTTTGACCCCACAAAAAAATTTAATAGAACATTAGATAAAATCCTTAAGGATGGCAGCAAATCTGGTATTTTGAATGATAAAGAACTCGAATTTTTGACACCCAAATTCCCCCGTATCCCCATATTTTATTTCTTGCCGAAAATCCACAAATGTTTGGTCAACCCCCCAGGTAGACCAATCATTTCTGGAATTGAATCATTATCAGCTAATTTGTCCAAATATGTGGACAATTTTCTTCAGAAACATGTCAAAAGTCTGAATTCATACCTTAAAGATTCTACACAAGTTTTAAACACACTTAAATCTATACATTGGGAGGAGGGGATGTTTCTAGCAACGTGCGATGTCACATCGTTATATACGGTAATTGACCATTCTAAGGGTTTAAAAGCTGTTGAAATGTTTCTAAATTCTGACTCAAACATGACTGATCAACATAGGGCTTTCATCTTAAAAAGCATTAAATACATACTTGACAATAATTATTTTTCTTTTAATGATAAATTTTATTTGCAGATAGAGGGTACAGCTATGGGCACAAGGTTTGCACCTAGCTATGCCAATCTGGGAAAATGATTTCTTTGGCACAGGCAGCTATGGTGCAAACCTTGTGCTCTACAAAAGGTACATAGATGACCTTCTAATAGTATGGAAAGGCACTGAAAATGAACTTAAAAATATGTTTGATGAAATGAATAATAACACCTGGGGTTTAAATTTTACATATAGTTATAGTAGAGATTCACTGGTGTTTCTTGACTTAGAAATAATGAAAGCAGAAAATAAACTTGAAACCAAGACCCATTTTAAAAAGGTCGACTGCAGTAATTATATACATGCAAAGAGTTGCCATCTAGATGTATGGAAAAAGAACATCCCGGTAGGACAATTTTTACGTATAAGAAAGAACTGCTCCAGGATGATAGACTTTGAACAGCAATCTGAAATATTATTGGAAAGATTCAAGGTGAGAGGATATAAAAATGACATCACAGACAAAGCCATAGAGAGAGCTAAGAACACAGATAGAGAGTCCCTGCTAATCTATAAAGAGAAACAAAAAGATACTAATGATAAAATCATGGTTCCTTTTATAACAGACTATAGTGCTGATCAAAATATTATTAAAAGAATAATAAAAAAGCACTGGCACCTGATAAAAGAAGATGACCTTTTAGGGGACAAAATTACCGATAACCCTAGATTTGTTTTCAAAAAGGTAGCAAACCTCAAAACACTTTTGGCACCTAGTGAACTAAAAACTAAAAAGAAAACTATACTAAAACAAAAAGACTTAACTGGGAAAAATATTATGGGTTTCTTTCCATGCTACTCATGTAAGGCATGTGGCCATAGCAATAAATTGAGTAATATTATAATTAACAATATAGAGAAACCCATTACTATTAAAGAAACTATAAGATGCACTAATAAAAATATAATCTACGTTCTAAAGTGCTCTTGTAACCTCTTTTATTTTGGGGAAACAAAAAGAATGGTAAGGGATCGGGTAAGATAACATATTGGGAACATAAAAAATGGCAGAGATGATACTCATCTATACAAACATTTCAAATCAGTCCATAAAGGTAAAACGAAGGATCTAAAGTATTGGGGTATACAGAAAGTACATAAACATTGGAGAGGTGGGAATATAGAGAAAAAACTATTAATAAAAGAGGCTGAGTTAATCTATAAATATGATACTCTATACCCAAAAGGTCTAAACTCCGAACTAGACCTCTCACCTTTTCTTTTTGATTAATTAGAAATAAGATCAACTCCTTACAGATAGAGACCATCTACATTTTATTGTTTGATCTCCTAGTCATAACTGACAAACTGCTTCATTTGTTATGATTTAAACTCTATGGCCATCTAACTAAAAAAAATTCCAAAAAAACTTTTTCTGTAATTTTTAAATGTCTGTTGTATATAATTTTATTTCCATACTATCATTACCAATCTTATGAATAGTACAAATTTTAATAATATCACTAATAAATCACAGGAGTAAATATAAGAAGTATTATCCTTTAAGAAAATACCTGAATTAGTATAATAGTAAGACATAAGCCGGAATAAAGAAAGGTATTCCTCTTTTAAGCTGAAAAAGAAAAAAATATTCCACCTTAACAAGTCAGAACACATACAGAGAAAACACTGATATGAAGCATCTCTGAAATTCCACCTTAAAAAACATCAATCAAGGAACTTCCAATCAGAACTATCTGATACCTTTATAAGGATACACCTGACCAGTCACCTCTATCTTGAAAAAGCTCCCTGGTGAGCGAAACGCGTTGATCTGAGTGGCTGTGTTATTTGCTAAGATATCACTTGAATGAGGACATTTCATTTCTGAAGTTTCTCCAGAGCATTTCATTATAACCCGGGTTATCCACGTATCTAACAACCTCTTATACCTTCTTTTTTTCCTGCGTGCATTAAGCACTAAGTGCAGGGAATCATATCTGGCTACAATAGAAGAGGTAACTATCTCTATAACATCTAAAGATTTGAACATCCAGAAAGCCGATAACCAGCATTGAAAGCTGTCAAGTATACCGATGACGTCAGACGCCAAGACACACGCGGTGCACTGATTCGGTTTGGAATTTGGATCCTAACAGATGACATCGGTCTTACACGAGAGGTGAAGTGAGTAAAAAGAACCTTAAAATACCTAGATTAATAAGGTACACTGACTGTATCGTGTTGTAAGAAGTCTTACCATTGTTTTTTCGCTCAGCTTCGAGCCTGGTCAGCAAAGCCTATTTACAAGGCAACGGCATTTCACAAATACTTGATGCAAAATATAAAGAGACTGACTTTCCCTGTATAAACAGAGTGGATTACAAACACATTTTTCAGCTAAGCATTTTTGCTTATATCATATCCGCTGTGGAATATCAACCTGCTCAATATTGATTTTAACATTTTATCTTTGGGGAGACGTCCCCTTATTTTTAGTTTAAATTAAACTTTGATTTTTTGGTGTTACAAAATAAAAATATCTCTTTATATCAAAACAAGGCCTCAAGTATTTTTAGATTATTATTCAAGCATTCACTTTTAGATATATAGTATATATTTTTAGCACATATTTGTTTCTAGCATTATTTTGTGGCACTATAGCAAATACACATTGTTTCTGTTTGACACTTTAGTTATAAAGTAACTACACTAATCTACTTCATAGTATTATAGATTATTCCTCACCAGTATATTGTAACACTGTTAAATGTCATATATTTTCAGCAATTTCCTTTTAGAATAGAACACAGTTTTGAGTTTTTTATAGTTTCCCATTGTAGGGATCAGAAATATTATATGGTTTTTCACCTAACACTTGGATAGATATCCATTCACTTTATCACATAAGATATTTTTTGCACTTAGATACTTTTTACAATTTTAATATATATACTATAGATAATTTTTTTAGGATACCTTTAGCTTCTTTTTAGCGCACTTACTACCCCCTCCTAACTTCATTCTATTTGGAAAGATGGAAGGATCTTTCCACTTTGTAAGTTGTGTGGTATCCTCCCTCTAACCAGCGCTCTGCTTAAACACTTATAATACTATTTAATTGCTTACCTAGCTAAAAGAAACTGAAATTTACCTGTAAAATAAATCCTAACCTAAGTTACAATTACACCTAACACTACACTATACTTTAATAAATTATTCCTATTTAAAAATAAATATTTACCTGTAAAATAAACACTAAGATAGCTACAATATAATTAATAATTATATTGTAGCTATCTTAGGATTTATATTTATTTTACAGGTAACTTTGTATTTATTTTAGCTAGTTAGAATAGTTATTAAATAGTTATTAACTATTTAATAACTACCTAGCTAAAATAAATACAAAATTACCTGTAAAATAAATCCTAACCTAAGTTACAATTAAACCTAATACTACACTATCATTAAATTAATTAAATAAACTACCTACAAATAACTACAATTAAATACAATTACATAAACTAACTAAAGTACAAAAAATAAAAAAAGCTAAGTTACAAAAAATAAAAAAAAATAAGTTACAAACATGTTAAAAATATTACAACAATTTTAAGCTAATTACACCTAATCTAAGCCCCCTAATAAAATAACAAACCCCCCCAAAATTAAAAAATGCCCTACCCTATTCTAAATTAAATAAAGTTCAAAGCTCTTTTACCTTACCAGCCCTTAAAAGGGCCATTTGTGGGGGCATGCCCCAAAGAAAACAGCTCTTTTGCCTGTAAAAGAAAAATACAACCCCCCCCAACATTAAAACCCACCACCCACATACCCCTAATCTAACCCAAACCCCCCTTACAAAAACCTAACACTAATCCCCTGAAGATCATCCTACCTTTAGTCGTCTTCACTCAGCCGAGCCACCGATGGAACCAAAGTGGACATCCGGAGCGGAAGAAGTTAATCCTCCAAGCGACGCTGAAGAAATCTTCCATCCGATGAAGTCATCATCCAGGCGACGCTGAAGAAAAGTCTTCGATCCGGCCGATGTCATCTTCAAAGAGGCACTGAAGAGGTCTTCTATCCGGGCGAAGTCATCTTCCAGGCCAGGTCTTGAATCTTCCTTCCGCCGACGCAGAACCTCCTTCTTCACCGACGGACTACGATGAATGAAGGCTCCTTTAAGGGTCGTCATCCAAGATGGCGTCCCCTCAATTCCGATTGGCTGATAGGATTCTATCAGCCAATCGGAATTAAGGTAGGAAAATTCTGATTGGCTAATGGAATCAGCCAATCAGATTCAAGTTCAGTCTGATTGGCTGATCCAATCAGCCAATCAGATTGAGCTCGCATTCTATTGGCTGATCGGAACAGCCAATAGAATGCAAGCTCAATCTGATTGGCTGATTCCATCAGCCAATCAGATTTTTCCTACCTTAATTCCGATTGGCTGATAGAATCCTATCAGCCAATCGGAATTGAGGGGACGCCATCTTGGATGACGTCCCTTAAAGGAGCCTTCATTCGTCGTAGTCCGTCGGTGAAGAAGGAGGTTCCGCGTCGGCGGAAGGAAGATTCAAGACCCAGCTTGGAAGATGACTTCGCCCGGATAGAAGACCTCTTCAGCGCCTCTTTGAAGATGACATCGGCCGGATCGAAGACTTTTCTTCAGCGCCGCCTGGATGATGACTTCATCGGATGGAAGATTTCTTCAGCGCCGCTTGGAGGATTAACTTCTTCCGCTCCGGATGTCCACTTCGGTTCCATCGCTGCTCGGCTGAGTGAAGACAAGGTAGGATGATCTTCAGGGGATTAGTGTTAGGTTTTTGTAAGGGGGGTTTGGGTTAGATTAGGGGTATGTGGGTGGTGGGTTTTAATGTTGGGGGGGTTGTATTTTTCTTTTACAGGCAAAAGAGCTGTTTTCTTTGGGGCATGCCCCCACAAATGGCCCTTTTAAGGGCTGGTAAGGTAAAAGAGCTTTGAACTTTATTTAATTTAGAATAGGGTAGGGCATTTTTTTATTTTGGGGGGGTTTGTTATTTTATTAGGGGGCTTAGATTAGGTGTAAGTAGCTTAAAATTGTTGTAATATTTTTAACATGTTTGTAACTTATTTTTTTATTTTTTGTAACTTAGCTTTTTATATTTTTTGTACTTTAGTTAGTTTATGTAATTGTATTTAATTGTAGTTATTTGTAGGTAGTTTATTTAATTAATTTAATGATAGTGTAGTATTAGGTTTAATTGTAACTTAGGTTAGGATTTATTTTACAGGTAATTTTGTATTTATTTTAGCTAGGTCGTTATTAAATAGTTAATAACTATTTAATAACTATTCTAACTAGCTAAAATAAATACAAAGTTACCTGTAAAATAAATATAAATCCTAAGATAGCTAAAATATAATTATTAATTATATTGTAGCTATCTTAGTGTTTATTTTACAGGTAAGTATTTATTTTTAAATAGGAATAATTTATTAAAGTATAGTGTAGTGTTAGGTGTAATTGTAACTTAGGTTAGGATTTATTTTACAGGTAAATTTCAGTTTCTTAGGCCGTCATTATTGACCATCTCTGAATATTGTATTCATGTCTGTAACAAATGTCTTGCATGACGTACCTAATCTATGTAATGTTATTTATTACCTTATAATAAAGCTTGTTTATAAATAAAAAAAAATAAAAAAATTTCAGTTTCTTTTAGCTAGGTAAGCTATTAAATAGTTAATAACTATTTAATAGCTATTGTACCTAGTTAAAATAAATTGAAAGGTACCTGTAAAATAAAAATAAATCCTAAGATAGCTAGAATATAATTATTATTTATATTGTAGCTATATTAGGGTTTATTTTATAGGTAAGTATTTAGTTTTAAATAGGATTAACTTAGTTAATAAGAGAAATATTATTTAGATTTATTTAATTAATATTTAAGTTAGGGGGGCGTTAGGGTTAGGGTTAGACTTAGGTTTAGGGTTAATAATTTTATTACAGTGGCGGCGGCGTAGTGGGGGGCAGGATAGGGGTTAATAAATTTATTATAGGGGGCGACGGTGTAGGGGAGGCAGATTAGGGGTTAATAAATGTATTATAGGTGACGACGGTGTAGGGGGGGCAGGATAGGGGTTAATAGGTTTAATATAGGTTGTGGCGGGTTCAGGGAGCGGCGGTTTAGGGGTTAAACTATTTATTTAGTTGCGGAGAGGTGCGGGATCAGCAGGATAGGGGTTAATAACTTTATAATAGAGGGCGACGGTGTAGGGGGGGCAGGATAGGGGTTACTAGGTATACTGTAGGTGGCAGCGGTGTCCGGGAGCGGCGGTTTAGGGGTTAATACATTTATAAGAGTTGCGGCAGGGTCTAGGAGCGGCGGTTTAGGGGTTAATACATTTATAAGAGTTGCGGCAGGGTCTAGGAGCGGCGGTTTAGGGGTTAATACATTTATAAGAGTTGCGGCGGGGTCTAGGAGCGGCGGTTTAGGGGTTAGTAACTTTATTGAGTTGCGGGGGGCTCCGGGGGCGCCGGTATAGGGATAGAACAGTGTAGTTTAGTGTGAGTGCTTAGTTACAGGCTAGCAATAAAGCTGGGAAAAAGCCGAAGAGCAGCGAGATCGGATGAGTGATAACTGTCACAGTCCACTTCTCATCGCCCCGCGGCTTTTTGACAGCTTTATTTGATAACTTAGGCGTATTTTTTCAGGTCCGCGGCGGCGAAGGCAGGCGAGCTTAGGCGGGCGTATTGGGCCGGCAAAGCCAGAAAAGTAGACGGCTTGATAACTACCCCCCAATGGATGGTCTTGTGGGTAAATAGAGTCTGGATGTTGTAGAGAATCTAACACCCTCTCAAATTGTGGATAGTTTGAAACTGGTTAAAAAAGCGACACTTTCTATACCTCTCAGAGAATCTCAGTTGAGGATGCTACACTATGATTACATAACCCTGCGTAGGTTAGCAAAATGGAAACTTGATTGTATCTATGGGAAAACGCACATTATACACATCATTTTTATTTGTGCCCAAAGATTAAATATTTCTGGGGCAAAAAACAATATTGGATTAAACAACATCTCAAAATTGATGTTTTGCTGGGTTTGTCTCAAATATGCCTATTTCAATGGGATAAAAAACAGATTAAGGGCAAAAATTACTCATAGTTATTATAATACTGGCACGTAAATGTATACTAGAATTATGGACAGTGAGGACCGCACCAACAATTCCGCAATTAAAAAATAAAATTATGAGACAGCTATAGATAGAACTATGGGATACTAAACGGGATTACCCAAATAGATTGAGAGGTTTCCTTAATAAATGGCAACTATATATTAAGACATTAGATAGGGAAACGCAAAGACAAATTTTTATCACCCTTTGCACAAACAGAAATCTTAGAAGGCAGGCTTAGGGGAGAATGGAGTTGTATGGACGAACCCCTAGATGGGACAGTCATGGAAAGGTCATCACTTAAAAGAGACCAACAAGTGATTGGGAATAACACAGAGGGGGAGAACATTTTTTTGTTCCCCCCCACATCCCTTGCATCTTGCAATTGGGTATGCTATATTAGATTGTTCGTATTCTCTATGTTATATATGTTAAACAAGGAGAGAGTTTAGTTAATAAGTAGCAAGAAGATAATGCTAATTATAAGCAGCGAATAAATAAGGAATAGTTTTTGAAAGCTATCTATACTTTAATTGCGTTTGTAATGTCCGTCACCGTCGGCAGTTGCGCACACATCCTCAAAGGAATGTTATCAGTGCGAGGCAGCCAACAGAATGCAGGTGTATTCTTTTACCACCCTGCCATTTTCGGATTCCATCTGGATGCATCAACGGCAAATGGAGCATTACAAAAAAAAAAAAAACACCCGCAATAAGTATAAAAAAGAAGAAAGAACCGCACGCAATAAGTATGATAAAACACCTAACCGCCTGCAATAAGTATTAAAAAAAAAAATTAACCACCCGCAAGAAGTATTTTTTTAAAAAAAACCTAAGCGTCCGCAATAAGTATTTAAAAAAAAAACGAACCGCCTTTTCAAAGTATTAAGAAATAAATAAACTATCCGCCCGCACGAAGTATTAAGAAAAAAAACTCAGCTACCTAATAAAATTATTAACCCCTAAATACGCAAACCCCAACATTGCAAACTACCTAATACATCTATTAACCCCTAATCCGCCAACCCCCACAACGCATTAAACCTAATTTACCTATTAACTCCTACACCGCCAACCGCCACATCACAAAAAACTAATTTAATGACTAAGTCCCCTAACCTAACACCCCCTTAATTAACCCCTTAATTACAATAAAAAAGAATTACTACATTACAATAAAAAATACCAAAAAATTACATTACATTAATTTAATTACAGAAAATAAAAAAACGCTAACATTACAAAAAATAATAAACAACCTTATCCAAAATAAAAAAAAATAAACTTATTCCCTATGAAAATAAAACCCCCACTAATATAATGCTAAACTACCAATAGACCTTAAAGGGCTTTTTGTAGGGCATTGCCCTAAGTTTAACAACTCTTTTACATTACAAATAAACCAAGTCTCCCAAACATTAAAACCCCCCACCCACCAAACCCCCCCAAAAACACTAATAAACCTAAACTACCCATTGCCCATAAAGGGGCATTTGTATGGGCATTGCCCTTAAAAGGGCATTCAGCTCTTTTTCACTGCCCTTAATAGGATTGAATTCAATCTTCAGCGTGCGGCGGATGATCACATGAAGAGGAATCTCCACGCCTTGCCGAGGACTGCCACTGCCGCTGCCGAGGACCGCCGACGCCGCCACAGATGACCACTGACGAGGATCGCCACATCTGGGAAGAGCGCTCTGGACCTCCTCTCTGCACCACCTTCGCTGTGGATGAAGATGATGGACCCGTCTGGAAGAATACCTTCTCCGCCGGACTTCTAAAACCGTAAGTACCTATTTGGGGCTTTAGTGTTAGGTTTTTTTTAATTTTTTGTGGGGTTTTGTTTTTTTAGATTAGGGTTTTTTGGGCAAATTTCAAAAGAGCTGAATGCCCTTTTAAGGGCAGTGAAAAAGAGTTTTAAGGAAAATGCCCATACAAATGCCCCTTATGGGGCAATGGGTAGTTTAGGTTTATTAGTGTTAGTTTTTTTTTATTTTGGGGGGTTTGGTGGGTGGGGGGTTTTACTGTTAGGGGGGACTTTGTTTATTTTTAATGTAAAAGAGCTGTTAAACTTAGGGCAATGCCCTACAAAAAGCCCTTTAAACTGCTATTGGTAGTTTAGTATTAGATTAGGGCGTGTTTTTATTTTGGGGGGATTTTTTATTTTTATAGGGGTATTAGTTTAGGTTTAATTTTATTATTTTTGATAGCTTTGTTTATTTTTATTTTTGTATTTTTGTATTTTTATTTTTTGTAGCTTGGGGGTTGTATTTTCAACACATAGACTGCCCTCTGTGCAGGCTTATCGACTAGTATTAAATAATCCTACAGGATAGTCCTAAATATCTTTGGGATCAATAAAACACACACTATATGGTAATACTGTATTATTAAGAATGTCAATGTTATATATATTGTATTTATTGTTTGTTATCTTGACTATGTTTCATGATGTATCGGAAACTATATGCTTATAATATATTGGAATCTCTCTCAATAAGTAAAAAAAAAATAACAAAAAAAAAAAAACTATTTAAAATCAATACAATGCTTAAAACAATATGCACTATACAAGAAAATGCATACAAATGAAACGTATATTATGCATCTCCAAACTATTAACCCCTAAACCGCCCTCATACCCAGCGCAACTCACCCCGTTACACTATTAACCCCTAATGCGCCATAACCTACCATCGATATTAAAGGGACAGTATACTAAAAAATAGTTTTTCCCTTAATGTGTTTCCAGTTATTATTTTTACCAGCTGCAGAGTATAAAATGTATGAGATTTGATTTTTAAGGTTTATTTGTTTATATGAATTAGCTGATTTTATGCTTTGAGGCCACAACCTAATAAAATGGGCTGAGCTTGTAGGTATAATCAGATCTCATTGCTTTATCACCTTGTGTACATGCTTCTTTAAATGATATCTGTCTGTAAACCAATCACTAATAATTGGAGAGAACAATGGAAAATTAACATTTTATTACCTTATCTCTTCTATACCCCACTAGGAGTGTAATTTCTTCTGCTGGCTGTGTTTACACAGCTTGGCCTTAAAGACAAAAAGGTTCAGGATAGGTGGGGATACCACAGGCTAAATCAAATGCCGATATAAGGGTAATGGAAATACTTGTAAACAATTTAATACACTCCAGCAGGTAAAGTGGATCATTGGGAACAAAGTAAAGGGGAGGATTTTTTTGAGTAAACTGTCCCTTTAACACACTACACTATTAACCCCCTAAACGCCACACCCCCATCACAAACTACCCTGCTACACTATTAATTCTTAATCTGCCATATCCCCCTCACAAAATACCTCCTAACCTATTAACCCCTGACCGCCACAACACCTGTCACAAACTACCCCTACTCTACTTAACCCCCTAACAGCTAACCCTCCTAAAACCCCTAACCTGAGACCCCCTAAGTTACACAAAATAAAAAAAGCACTAATATTACCATAAATAAAAAAACGAAAAGTCCTATTAAAAAAAAAAACCCTACCCCCGAAAAAAACCTATACTAACACTAAAACCTACTCTAAAAATTGCTCTGAAAAAGGCTTTTATCAGGCAGTCCCCTAGTTGAAGCAAACAGCTCTTTTGCATCCATAATACCCTATACTAAAACCAAAGTGACCCCCCCCCCCCAAAAAAAAGCCCTGAAGTAATTACAGCTCTTTTGCACTTCAATCCGGCTCCTTAGGTGGGCAGCTCCAGCAGCGCTCTTCTTCTGTCTTCTTCCATGGCGGTACTCCTCTGGGGCTGTCCTCTTCCATCTTCTTTCATCTTCCACCCGATCAGTCTTCTTTTCTTTCACCCGATATCATCGTCATGCTGTCCCCGTAGTACACTGATTTAATGCAAGGTTCCCCCTAATATAGGGGTGTCCTTACATTTCTATTGTCTGATTTTCAAATCCAAATTCAAATCAGCCAATAGAAAAAGTGTAGGGGTAGTTTGCGGTGGGGTATTGGCGGTTAGAGGAATAAGTAGTGTAGGGATAGTTTGCAGTGCTCGGTTATGTCAGTTTAGGGGTTAATAAGTATGTCTATTAGGTTTGGTGATATATTTAAAAGGGATCCTTTACTTTACATTGTCCGTGTAGGTGGCGATGCTGCTTGAAATATATTGCCAGCAATGCCACCCACTGTGATGTAGTAAAACGCCTCTGGGAGATGCTGCCTTTAAACAATACTGTTGGCTCTTTTGAATAATTTGTCAGCTTTCTCGATATGGCAATGGATCTCTTTTGAATATCTCGCCGCCTTGTGGAACTTTCAACCATAGGGGCCCAAGTCTGAGCCCCTCCGCTAATACACTGCCAGAAAATACAGCACACACGTTTCTGATGCCTGAATGTGATAAATTGTTTTTCAAAACAATTGTAGTCAATTTTTAAATGCACAACTGTGAGTTTCAAATTTGACTTTTATGTTGCTCTAATATTTTTGTAATGTTATAATGCAATTAAATTATTTGATGATTGATTACTCTGCTAGTTACAATGCTGTCATAAAGTAAAACTTTTGGCATTGACGGAAGTTTCATTTCATGCTTAGGGAAAGCATTATTGACTTTTCAAATAAGGATACCAAGAGAATAAAAAGTATTGGGTCTAGACTGTCCCTTTAAGGTTAAAGCAAAGCTCTATTCATAGAACTCCTTTGTTCCCTCTGCATGGAAGAAATTAATTTACATGTTTGACATTCAACTAACATCAACACCCTCATCACTCCTTGACCATATGAATGCCACATGTATCTTGGGAGGATGGACATACTTATGTAGGCTCTTCAGGACAGCAACATCTGCAAATGACCTGATTTCACATTTCAGATTTGATTGTATTTTTCACTCACACTGCCGTGATTGTCACTAACAGTTCAAGCAATATTAATATTGTGTTTTTACAGGAGATTGCATAATCGTGGCTTTCAGTGCAATCTGTTTCCATCCGCACCACTGCTACCCCATCTAAATGCATCTATTATGTTATCTGCGAGTGAGAAATAAAATCAATTATGAAAACTTAAATATGAAACCACGGCATTTGTAGCTATAGTTGTACTGAAGTAAGTTTTTCTGCAGATGCCCATAGCTGTACATGATATCACATAGTCTGTACATTTACATATGTACAGTATATGTCCCTATAAATAGATAAATGTGCACCCTGTTGTCTTTATGCAACCTCTACAATATGGATAAATGGAGCTTTAATGAATAAATACCATGTATAATAACTATAATAATGTATGTTAACAAACCTCTAGATTGTCTCCAGTGGCAATTTCAGAGTGTTTAGCATTGATGCAATTTAAAAGACTGTTTGGAAATAGCCAAGGAAAAGTATAACAGGTACCAGAAAAGCAATTCCAAGGACTTATCAAGTGCATTGAGCAGCCTTCAATAAGCCAAAACTTGGTCCTAACAGTAGTTGAAAAGTGAGCTGAAAATGTATTGTGATTGCCAAGCCATTTTTGCTCCATAGTATAAATAGGGCTTTTTTCTAGTGGCTGAAACCTGATTGCGAGAATCAGCCAAAATCACACTATTGTGATTGTGACAAATAAAAAAAAAAGTCTGAAAAACAGCAGACAACACGGCTCCCAATAGATTGTGAATGAGGCCATGGTGTTTACAAAAATACTGACAGCAAGTGAGGTGTGTACAGTGAGCTAAATGTTGGTGTGAATACAATTATCCAGTGCAGGTAAATGAGACAACTTGAGATACACATCCACAGCCAGCCTAAATCTGTATCTCTGTGAACGACACATCCAATACCTCATAACTAAGGAGACAGACCCTAGCTATGCCTCCAAAGTGTTAAGCTGTTTATCCTACCCCTCTGGAGACTAATGACAACAGCTAATCTCATTTGAAGCCCAGTGATGGCTAGTCTCCAGCTGGAGCCCATCAAGAGCACCTCATTTCTACCTGGACAGCAGTGTTTTCCCATCTGGAGCCGAATGACAGCTTATCTTAATCACTTGTTGCTCAGCAGCAATAGCCCCTTGTCCACTGGAGCCCAATAGCAGCTTCTTGCAACTACCTGGAGCTCAGTAGCAGTCCCTTCTCACCTGGAGCCTAATGCCAGCTTCTCCCATCCACCTGGAGCTCAGCATCAGTAGTCCCTTCTCACCTGGAGCCCAGTCTAAGCTATTCTCACCCACCCAGAGCTCAGCCATTGGGCTTCTCACCTAGAGCACAATGGTAGCTCTTCCCACCCACTTGGAGCTCAGCAGCAGTAGTCCTTTCCCACCTGAAGCCATATGTGATTTCTTCAACCTACCTGAAGCTCAACAACAGTAGCCCTGGATCCCAGAATGTTTTCGATGTTCATTTTTTTAAGTATTACAATAAAAATGCAGTCACTACAGTCAAATGAAGCATGGTAAAAAAACATCAAAAACAGTCCTTCCAGAATAATTCATTTTGATACCAGTTTGTCAATGCACCCTTATGACACTGTGGTTTATACCTCTTAAAGGAACTGTTTATTTTTGAATATTGCTGATGCTCTTAATAGCCTTAAATGAATAAAATAATATTGTTGCTTTTTCATACATTGACACCTGTCCTATGTCCTAGGATGGAAATTGTTTTCAATTTTTTTTATTTAGGGGTTCTTTATGTTTTGGAGGTTATTGTAGTAGGGGAGTGATTAGGGTAAATTTTGGTTGGGATGGTCAAAAATTAAGATAATTAAGATACTGGAAGGTTGTGTTGTGGCCAGGGACTGCCTAATGGGTCCCAATTGGTTGTGTGGTGCTGGTTTGGTTTATTGTTGCTGCTGGGATTACTGGTGCAGTAACACTGGTACCTATATTAAACCCATTATCAATCTTCCCTATTCCGAATAGCTGTAAGCAGCTACTATTATTAAGTGTCACAAATTATGCATTGTCACTTAATTATAATGAGTTCAGTAGGATGCAGCAACTAAAATTAAGTTGATATAAAAAGTACATAGGTTCCAGTTTAGCAGCTCATGGTATTTAACCCTTAATAGTTTAGCATTATTAAATTAAATTCATTAGATTTGCTCTTCAACTGCACTTTATATTTTCAAGCAATGCCCTAGATAACTGTTATAAACATGCATCAGAAACAATGGGCTGCAAATCTGAATAAAATAAAAAAATAAACATAAATCTAATTAAATATTGTAATAGATAAGTTACATATTGTATTGCACACACACTAAAGTTATTGAATTGTAAATTAAATTACATTACCTTGTCATTTTATCACAACTGACTTTTTTTGCTTCTATACCATAAATGGATTCTATAATACATTTAGCTTTTGAGCCGTGCTTGGAGAAAACATTTTATATTTTTCCAACGTGCCCAGTGTTCCTAATGCTAGTTAATGCTGGAACTCTCCCAGACAAGCCCACACTTATCAGCTGTACCCACAGATCGAGCGTTATAACAGATGGAATTTTTTTCTTCTTCTAAGGTACAAAAAATAAATTATATACAAGATAGGTGATTTTAGATTTGACTTCTAGTGGATTTTCTGAGAATATAATGTAATGAAATGAAGTGTTTGGCAGACAAATATTATAACATGAAAACAACTATTAAATCAGTGAAATTTTACTAGCAGATGAAATGGGAAGATATACATAATTGGAAATATTAATTGGATATACTGTAAAAACTAGACTTTTTGACTAATAATGCTACATATCTGGCAAAAACAAGGGTGTTTTGGGAATCTTCAAAAGCAGTTCTACAGAAGATATTTGTTTCCAATAAAAAAAAAAACATATTAAGCTTAGAAGAGAGTAACAATTTACACATAATCTATCCATGGCATATTTACATTTTTGTTAAAGATCTGGGGGTCGATCCGATAAAAATCGTCGCCCGCAAAAGTCGGCGACGCCAATATTTGCGCGGGTTTGGTATCCTATATACGGCGTAACCTAGAAGTTACGCGCGTATATTTCTGCCGTCACCCGTAGTTTTTTGGGCCATAGGCAGGTATACCAAACCCGCGCAGTTTGGTATCCAATATACAGCGTAAGGACTTACATGGCGAAAATGGAGAAATCTTACTCCATTTTCACCTCGCCACAAAAAGCAGCCGTAAGAAGCCTTACGCTGACTATTGGAGCCCCGTAACTCCCTAAACTGGCTGCTAAAATAAACCTAACACCTAACGCATGCGCAATGTCTATCTCCCTGTCAACCGCGATCTGCTAAAATAAACCTAACACCTAACGCATGCGCAATGTCTATCTCCCTGTCAACCGCGATCCCCCGCCGCAATCCATAATAAAGTATTTAACCTCTAAACCGTCGCCATCTACATAAACTAACCCCCTACTGTGAGCCCCTAAAACCGCCACCATCTAACGGATCTATCCCCTAATGTGAACCCCTTACACCGCCGCCATCTATATTAAAATTATTAACCCCTAATTTAATCTACCTACCCCGCCGCCAGCTATATTATCTATATTAACCCTAAGTATATTATAGTTAATATAGTTATTACATTATATATATTAACTATATTAACCCTAATTATATTAGGGTTAATATAGGCCTAGATTTAGAGTTTGGCGGTAGCCGTGAATACCGCCGGTATTTGGAGTCAGTCAGGAAAGGGTCTAACGCTCACTTTTCAGCCGCGACTTTTCCATACCGCAGATCCCCTTACGTCAATTGCGTATCCTATCTTTTCAATGGGATCTTCCTAATGCCGGTATTTAGAGTCGTTTCTGAAGTGAGCGTTAGAGCTCTAACGACAAAACTCCAGCCGCAGAAAAAAAGCAGGAGTTAAGAGCTTTCTGGGCTAACGCCGGTTCATAAAGCTCTTAACTACTGTACCCTAAAGTACACTAACACCCATAAACTACCTATGTACCCCTAAACTGAGGTCCCCCCACATCGCCGCAACTCGATTAAATTTTTTTAACCCCTAATCTGCCGACCGCCACCTACGTTATCCTTATGTACCCCTAATCTGCTGCCCCTAACACCGCCGACCCCTGTATTATATTTATTAACCCCTAACCTGCCCCCCTCAACGTCGCCGCCAGCTACTTACAATAATTAACCCCTAATCTGCCGACCGCAAAGCGCCGCCACCTACGTTATCCTTATGTACCCCTAATCTGCTGCCCCTAACACCGCCGACCCCTATATTATATTTATTAGCCCCAAATCTGCCCCCCACAACGTCGCCGACACCTGCCTACACTTATTAACCCCTAATCTGCCGAGCGGACCTGAGCGCTACTATAATAAAGTTATTAACCCCTAATCCGCCTCACTAACCCTATCATAAATAGTATTAACCCCTAATCTGCCCTCCCTAACATCGCCGACACCTAACTTCAAACATTAACCCCTAATCTGACGACCGGAGCTCACCGCTACTATAATAAATGGATTAACCCCTAAAGCTAAGTCTAACCCTAACACTAACACCCCCCTAACTTAAATATAATTTACATCTAACGAAATTAATTAACTCTTATTAAATAAATTATTCCTATTTAAAGCTAAATACTTACCTGTAAAATAAATCCTAATATAGCTACAATATAAATTATAATTATATTATAGCTATTTTAGGATTAATATTTATTTTACAGGCAACTTTGTAATTATTTTAACTAGGTACAATAGCTATTAAATAGTTAAGAACTATTTAATAGTTACCTAGTTAAAATAATAACAAAATTACCTGTAAAATAAATCCTAACCTAAGTTATAATTAAACCTAACACTACCCTATCAATAAATTAATTAAATAAAATACCTACAATTACCTACAATAAAACCTAACACTACACTATCAATAAATAAATTAAATACAATTTCTACAAATAACTACAATTACATAAACTAACTAAAGTACAAAAAATAAAAAAGAACTAAGTTACAAAAAATAAAAAAATATTTACAAACATAAGAAAAATATTACAACAATTTTAAACTAATTACACCTACTCTAAGCCCCGTAATAAAATAACAAAGACCCCCAAAATAAAAAAATGCCCTACCCTATTCTAAATTAATAAATTTAAAAGCTCTTTTATCTTACCAGCCCTGAACAGGGCCCTTTGCGGGGCATGCCCCAAGAAAATCAGCTCTTTTGCCTGTAAAAAAAAACATACAATACCCCCCCCCAACATTACAACCCACCACCCACATACCCCTAATCTAACCCAAACCCCCCTTAAATAAACCTAACACTAAGCCCCTGAAGATCTTCCTACCTTGTCTTCACCTCACCGGGTATCACCGATCGGTCCTGGCTCCGATATCTTCATCCAACCCAAGCGGGGGCTAGACATCCACTGAAGAAGTCCAGAAGAGGGTCCAAAGTCTTCCTCCTATCCGGCAAGAAGAGGACATCTGGACCGGCAAACATCTTCATCCAAGCGGCATCTTCGATCTTCTTCCATCCGGTGCGGAGCGGGTCCAAAGAAGATTGAAGATGCCGATTTGCTTGAAGACATCGCCGATGGAAGAAGACTCTCTGCCGCTTGCTTCAAGACATTGCCCGGATGGAAGAAGACTCTCTGCCGCTTGCTTCAAGACATCGCCCGGATGGAAGAAGACTTCACTGCCGCTTGCTGGAACACATCGCTCGGATCGGATGAGGAGTTCGGCCCGGCTGGGTGAATACAAGGTAGGGAGATCTTCAGGGGGGTAGTGTTAGGTTTATTTAAGGGGGGTTTGGGTTAGATTAGGGGTATGTGGGTGGTGGGTTGTAATGTTGGGGGGTGGTATTGTGGGGTTTTTTTGCAGGCAAAAGAGCAGTTTTCTTTGGGGCATGGCCCCACAAAAGGCCCTTTTAAGGGCTGGTAAGGTAAAAGAGCTTTGAACTTTTTTTAATTTAGAATAGGGTAGGGAATTTTTTTATTTTGGGGGGCTTTATTATTTTATTAGGGGGCTTAGAATAGGTGTAATTAGCTTAAAAATCTTGTAATCTTTTTTTTATTTTTTGTAATTTAGTGTTTTGTTTTTTTTGTAATTTAGTTTAGTTTATTTAATTGTATTTTTAGATAGATATTTGTAGTTTATTTAATTTATTGATAGTGTAGGTGTATTTGTAACTTAGGTTAGGATTTATTTTACAGGTAATTGGGTAATTATTTTAACTAGGTAGCTATTAAATAGGTAATAACTATTTAATAGCTATTATACCTAGTTAAAATAATTAACAATTTACCTGTAAAATAAATATAAACCCTAACATAGCTATAATGTAATTATTAATTACATTGTAGCTATCTTAGGGTTTATTTTATAGGTAAGTATTTAGATTTAAATAGGAATATTTTAATTAATAATATTAATATTAGATTTATTTTAATAAGAGTTTAGTTAGGATGTTAGAGTTAGATAGGGTTATTATACTTAATATATATATAATATAATAACGATATTAACTATATTAACCCTAATATAATTAGGGTTAATATAGTTAATATATATAATATAATAACTATAATAATATAATAACTATATTAACTATATTAACCCTAATATAATTAGGGTTAATATAGTTAATATAGCTGGCGGCGGTGTAGGGGGATTAGATTAGGGGTTAATACATTTATTATAGGTGGCCGCGGTGTAGGGGGATGTAGATTGTAGGCAAAAGAGCAGTTTACTTTGTGACAAAGCCCCGCCAAAAGCGATTTTAAGGGCTGGCAAAAGAGCTGTTACTTTGGGGCAATGCCACGCAAAAAGCCCTTTTCAGGGCTATTTGTAGGGTTAGACTTAGGTTTAGTGGTAGGGATAGTTTAGTATTTTAGGGGTTAAATAATTTAATATAGATGGCGGCGGGGTAGGGGGATTAGATTAGGGGTTAATAATTTTAAAATAGATAGCGGCGGGGTAGGGGCTCACTTTAGGGGGTAGGTAAGGTAGATAGCGGCGGTGTTAGGGGCTCACTTTAGGGGGTTATAGATTTAATATAGCTGGCGGCGGTTTAATAACTTTATTAGGTAGCGGCGGGCTCCGGGAGCGGTGGTTTAGGGGTTAATACATATTTTATTGTTAGGCTAGTGAGGGGGGATAGCGGATAGAGGGTTAGACGTGTCGGGCTATGTTAGGGAGGCGTGTTAGACAGTGCGGGTGATTTAGACTTTAGTCAGGTTTTGTAGGCGCCGGCAGTTTCTAACGTGCCGCAAGTCACTGGCGACGCCAGAAATTTGTACTTGCGCAGATTTCTGGACATCGCTGGTTTCTCAGACTTACGGCGACATATATGGGATAGCTCGAGTTGCGAGCTGAAACTGCGGGCGACGCAGGTTCCCTCGCTTGCGCCGCAAACTACGATCTATATCGGATCGCGCCCCAGAATGTTGCACTTTAACCTCTATAGTGGAGCAGAACACAACACAATTTCCAAAAGTAAATTACAGTACATACAGGCAAAATAAATCTTGAAATTACAAAATGTAGTGCTAACCATTCTATAACTGTGCTGCTTTTTTATCTATAATAGTTATGTAGTATTATAGTCAACCACGGCATACATCAAACAATGCTTTGTGTTTACAAAATCTCATTTGAAAATGTAGAATTTTCGAAAAAGAATAAGATTTATTTTTTGCATTTAATTGCTAAATATTTATATACTTTCCAACATTGTTCCCTCTAAGGCAGAGCTTTCCAAACTTTTCATGTTGGTGACACACTTTTTAGACCTACATCATTTTGCAACACAGTAATTCAGTTGTATTAGCAAAAAGGAGGTTAAACTAACTTGTTTTAAAAGATACGGACACATAAATAAATTATATAATAACAAAATGCATTTACAAGTAACAGTAAGTATGTGCAAGAATTAAAAAAAGTTTAATAACACCAATAGCTACTTACTATTTTAATGGGATGTATTAGGTTGATGGGATGAACTCAGTTTCGAAATATTTGGTGTAATATTAGATAAAGAAACTCACATTTCATCATCAAGCATTTTTAAGCTTCCACTTCCTATCTATATATCAAGAGCAGAAGCAGCAATGCACTACTGGGAGCTAGCTGCAAAAAAATCCCACTGACTTCAGCTCAGAGTTTAAGCTGCCACCCTCAGAGCTCTGTGAGTCCGACTGACTATTGCCCGTGCTGCAAACACACTGCTGTCCCACTCACTGGCTACACTTGCAGTCACGAGCCAATTAAGGAGACTACACGTGCAGCCAGGAGCCAATGTGCCGCCAAATCCGCCAATGGTAATAGTTTCAGTTCCCACTGAGCTGTGCCATTTGGTTATGGTGATCTGTGACCCACTAGGTATCAATCACATGTCAACCATGTGATATGCGTAGCAGGCAGGTGGAAAGTCAGAAACCAAAAAACAATTTAAAAAAAAAAAATTAAATTTAAAAAAATTTGTGCTGAAGCAGGGACACACCTACACACTGCTGCCGACACACTAGTGTGTCCCGGCACACAGTTTGGAAAGCACTGCTCTAAGGTGTATGGGTGTGCAAAGGCACGTTTCCTTCCAAACTAGAGCACAGGGGTTTTCAAACAGTGTACATCAATTTAAAGGGACATTCCAGTGAAAATTTAAATGCACATAGATGAATTACATATTTGAATAGAAACATATTTGCAATATAAATGTATTGGCAAAAATGCTTCTAGTAAATGTTATCACTGTTTTAGTGTTAACATTTGTCTCTGCACGTTCATGTGAAGCATAGCTAGATATTCTCAGTGCACAAGTATTGTAAATACTGCAGCTGCTTAGAGCACCAGTGGGGCTTGTATTCTGTCAGCAATTAGCACATTGAGTCATTACCATAGGGTACAAACACCTTAGGCTTTCTGAGCAAGTGCTGTGTTTAAAATGCTGGTGCACGGTGCATACTTAAATACACTGTAACTTCTATTTGAATAACTTTTGCTAATACAAGTATATTATAAAAATGATTCTTTTCAAAATTGAAATTCATCCATGTGGATTTAAACTTTGGCTGGCATATCCCTTTAAGATGAGTAATTATTATTATTATTATTTTAAATTGTTATTTTCACTGTTTAATGGTGGCTTTCCTGCAAGAGCACTGGTACCTAATGCAGGACATTAGTACTGGGGAGGGGTTGGTAAGAGAGAGCACACATAAAGTTTGAATAGCAGACTAAAAAGTAAACTTAGGAGGCCCTCTGAGATATAGCACTTCGGGAGCAATAGGTCTATAAAAGCTTTCCCACCCTTGAGCCATCAGTAGCTTAGATGGGATTGGCATGACTGGCTAGCAGAGGATGGCATTGTGGAGTGCAAGCTGTAGGTAAGCTTTTAAAGAAAGGGAATTGACATATGGTTGGTCTGGGACATTTTTTTGTAATTAAAATAATTTATCAGGGATCAATGGTACATTCATTTTGCGCCACTCTTGGACTGTTTCTTTTGTATAGTAGTATGAATCATTACCAGATAGATAGGTTTATATTACAAGAGGCTCGCTAACTTAAGTGAGCACAATTAAAGAATATTACGGGCGCATTCATTTGTGTTGAAAGTAAACACGTTTGCTCGAGCGCAATCAAATTTAACATGTGTCTGGTTAGCGCGACTGAAGACCGCACATAATGGGTTTAGGGTTAAAATAAAAGTTGCATTATATATGGTATATGGCCATTTATTTCACTGCAAAGGGCTATACTATATATATGTGTCTAAATAATAATTTTATACTAATGTTTAATAATGTGTTTTACTGTATATTTACTGTAAATATTTTTATTATTAAATATATATTTCTATATCTATCTGATAATGTTAATGTAAAATATGTATGTGTACCTATATATCTATAGGAATAGATATACATATATAGAAATATATATTTACAATAAAAATAACATATTAATAATAAAAATATAGAATATTAGCGAACGTCCATTAATGAAATACACAGTTCCCAAATTAAAATTACCTTTAAAACAATCCATGAGGGGCCTCATAATACTGATAAGGCAGCTTATAAAATCTCCCCAGACCAGAGAGCCCTTAGGGCCTGGTTTTCAAAACCTCTCTGGTCTGGCGAGATTCTGTAAGATTGGTTTTACCTTAGAAACTGTCGCCTAGATTACGAGTTTTGCGTTAGAGGCTATGCGGTGCTAACGAGCAGTTTTTTCTCACCGCTCACTTACATAGTGCGCTGGTATTACGAGTTTTTACAAACCAGGCGTTAAAAGACAAAAAGTGAGCATTGAGCAAAATTTAGCTCCAAATCTCACTTCAATACCAGCGCTGCTTAAGTCAGCGGTGAGCTGGTGTAACGTGCTTGTGCACGATTTCCCCATAGGAATCAACGGGGAGAGCTGGCTGAAAAAAAGTCTAACACCTGCAAAAAAGCAGCGTAAAACTCACTAATGCAGCCCCATTGATTCCTATGGGGAAATAAAATTTATGTTTACACCTAACACCCTAACATGAACCCCAAGTCTAAACACCCTTAATCTTACACTTATTAACCCCTAATCTGCTGCCCCCGACATCGCTAACACCGATATTATACTTATTAACCCCTAATCTGCCGCTCCGGACACCACCGCCACCTACATTATACTTATGAACCCCTAATCTGCTGCCCCCAATGTTGCCGCCAACTACCTACACTTATTAACCCCTAATCTGCCGCCACCAACGTTGCCGCCACTATAATAAACATATTAACCCCTAAACTGCCGCACTCCCGCCTCTCAAACATTAGTTAAATATTATTAACCCCTAATCTGCCGTCCCCAATGTTGCCGCCACCTACCTACATTTATTAACCCCTAATCTGCCGCCCCAATGTCGCCGCCACTATATTAAAGTTATTAACCCCTAAACCTAAGTCTAACCCTAAACCTAACACCCACTAACTTAAAAATAATTAAAAGAAATCTAACTAAATATTCCTATCATTAACTAAATTATTCCGATTTAAAACTAAATACTTACCTGTAAAATAAACTTAAAGCTAGCTACAATATAACTAATAGTTGCATTGTAGCTAGTTTAGGATTTATTTTTATTTTACAGGCAAGTTTGTATTTATTTTAACTAGGTAGAATAGTTATTAAATAGTTATTAACTATTTAATAACTACTTAGCTAAAATAAATACAAATTTACCTGTAAAATAAAACCTAACCTAAGTTACACTAACACCTAACACTAACTATAATTAAATAAATGAACTAAATTAAATACAATTACCTAAATTAAATTAAATAAGCTAAAGTAAAAAAAACAGCCCTATTAAAAGCCCTATTAAAATAAAAAAAGCCCCCCAAAATAAAAAAAAACCCTAGCCTAAAACTAAACTACCAATAGCTCTTAAAAGGGCCTTTTGCAGGACATTGTCCCAAAGTAATCAGCTCTTTTACCTGTAAAAAAAAATACAAACAACCCCCCCAACAGTAAAACCCACCACCCACACAACCAACACTCCCAAATAAAATACTAGCAGTTATCTCTTTTGCCGCCCAAACCCTAATCTAAAAAATAAAACCCACCCAATACACCCTTAAAAAAACCTAACACTAACCCCCTGAAGATCGACTTACCAGGAGACGTCTTCATCAAAGCCGGGCAGAAGTGGTCCTCCAGACGGTCAGAAGTCTTCATCCAGACGGCATCTTCTATCTTCAGCCATCCGGCGCGGAGCGGGTCCATCTTCAAGACATCCGACGCAGAGCATCCTCTTCTTCCAACGACTAAAACAGAATGAATGTGAAAAAAACCAGTGCGCCAAATACCTGTGTATAAATAAAAGTGAAAAAACCAACATATAATGCAATGATATAGAATACCCCTATATATATAAATACAGGAGTAGAAACTGCAAAATATATCCTAAGTGAAAAAAGTCCCAATCAAACCAATCTAGTAGATGATGGAAATGTGATATTGGACAGTTCGTCTAGTCCATAATCCAGATTCTAATATCTGGAACGGATGGCAGGCTACTTCTTCGAAATTCTTGTTGGTATCCCAAGATGTTATATTCTGCAGATGTAAAAGATAAATAAAGAAGGCGCCACCATAGTGCACAATCAGATGATTAAAACACGCCAAATGTACAAGTAAGACCGTACTTACAAGCTGTATGACACTTGAGAAGTGTCACAAATGCCTTCTGGACTGTTAGGAGTCGTCCAGCTAACTCACACTGGTGGATATCGGAGTAGCTCTGGAGTGTAGGAGCGGCGATAGGCAAACAGCATGCAGTATCCAGCCACAGGCTTTTCACAGAGCCGGATCGTCTAATACTAGTCCACTAATAATAGTAGATACACTAGTAATGGTAGATACACTAGTGGATACAGTGTATCAAATGGATCCAAATGTTGAATAAAAATGTGAAGTATATGAATGAATAAATAAAAGATGATGATTCGTGGCAAAAGTCTTGTAAAAGCAAACAGACTTTATTTGGAGTATAGCAGCACAACGTTTCTCGGTCTCTCCTGACCGTTTCCTCAGGTGCAATATACAAAATAATTAAAACCACGAACTTTTATTGCCGAGTTTTCGGCGTCTTCTAGAATGAACAGCGCATGCGTGGAGGTGTGACCACTACTAGAGCTACCATTGGTTATCATTGTCCAATGCTAGAGGGGATAATGTTCAAGCCTCTGTGTGATATAGACAGCGTAAGTAGAAAACTGCCAATAGTGTCAGAAATACAAAATCAAACCGTGCAGGGTTATATTAACCGAGCATATTTATGGAACGTATATAAAGTATATATAGATCCAGTAAGTATATGTCTATATATAAAGTATAAATACGATATATGAAAATAAATAGTTTATATATATATTTCCAATGGGAAGCTCTTAGTGGTGACACCAATCGCACAAACTTAAAACCAAACATTAAGCAGGTAAAGCTAGAATATCTGTCAGTCTAGATACAAATAATATATTATTCCCTTGATAATACAACATAAAACTGTATACAGCAGCCTCATGTAGGAAGCCTATGTTTATATTTCTAAAACATAGATAAAATTGAAAGTATACACGCAAATCTAACACAATCAAATGTGAAACTATATAAATAAATAAATGAGTGCAGATAAAACCTACTTATAAAACATATTTACAAAATAAATTATATATATAAAAAAAAAAAAAAAGCATAGATACACATATGCAAGTACACGTCTGTATCGCGTGTTGAATATCTAACTATACAAGCATATATGCACACATACACGCCTCATATCTCATGAGTATGGCTGAAACCACAACCCAAAAGGCATCACACATGAAATACGATATATCTGTCAAATGCCAGTCATGTAATATCTGTATTTGTTGGCATTGGGTATAATAAATTTCCCATAAGGCAATAGTGGTGGAAGTATCCATAAAGATTCCATCAATGTAATCAACATAATATATAGTAAAATATATTAAAAAGGGATGAATATAATAATCAGAATATTGTAAAAAAAATGTTGAAACAATTAGTTAAAAGCTGCCATATCAATATTGGCATTGAGACCACCAGGGGACAGACTTTTGAGTTTCCAAATCCAAAAGGTCTCCCTTTGTCTCAAATGTAAAAACCTGTTTCTGCCCCACTTGGGTAGGATCTGTTCTAATGGGAATATAGAAAAACAATCAGATGGTGTGGAGTGGCAAAGACTAGCATGTTTGGGGATACTATGGTTTTTGATTTTGTTTTCTATGTTTCTTTTGTGTTCCCCCCACCTCTTTTTTAGGGGCCTGGAGGTCCTCCCCACGTATTGGAGCCCACATACACACTCTAAGAGGTAGACAACAAAGGGAGAATCACACGTAAAATGTGAATTGATGTTGAATTTTTCTTTTGTAGTAAATGAACTAAATTCAATTCTATTTGGATTTGTGAAAGCACATAGGCCACAGTGTGCACGATTGCATTTATAAAAACCTGGTTTGCCTAGTAATGTGGAGTCCCTATTTTTAAGGATATAACCATTTGTTTTGTTTGTGGGCTGATGTACTTTCATGACTACCTTGCTGGGTGCCAGCTTATTTTTTAAGGTGGGAGCTCTTCTGAAAGTACATATTGGTTGCTTACTCAAAGTGTTGGTGAGAAATGGATCGTTCTCTAGGATATACCAATATTTTTCTAAAATGCCTTTGATCTTTTTGTGGTTATTATTAAATTGTGTTACAAATCTAACCCCAGTATTATTAGACTCACTGGGATTTTTTGACTTATCTTCTTTGTCGGTCACAATGTTGGCCCCTGTGTATTTAAAGAAAAAATCTTCTCTACATTTCTTTCTGGCCTCAAGAAAGCTGGTCTCAATTAAACTACTAGGAAAATTCTTTTCCAAAAACCTTTCTTTTAAAAGGTTAGCCTGTATATCAAAAGTTTTCAAATCAGTGCAGTTTCTGCGCAACCTACAGAACTGATTGTATGGTATATTCTTTTTCCAGGGTAAGTGGTGGTTGCTTTTAAAATTAAGATAGCTATTAGCATCCACTGGTTTGAAAAAAGTTTTGGTGGAGATATTGCCTAAATTGTCCCATTCTAGTATTAAATCCAGAAAGTCTATACTTGTTTCATCCATTTTGGATGAAAACTGCAGACCCATATCATTATCATTTAATTTATCAACAAAATTTTGGGCTTCTATAGGGCTGCCTTCCCAAATAAACAGGAGGTCATCAATGAAACGGCCATAGAAGACCAGATTCGCCACCGAGTCGGAGGAATAGATGTATCTGTCCTCGAACATGCCCATAAATAAATTGGCAAAACTCGGGGCGAATCTGGTCCCCATGGCCGTTCCCTTGATCTGCAAAAAGAATTTTTCTTGATAGACAAAATAATTGTTCTTAAGGACAAATAAGATACACTCCAAAAGGAATTTCCTTTGCTTGTCTGGCATATACATGTCTTGTTTTAAATAGTATTCAATGGCATTTGTGCCTAAATCATGGGCTATATTTGAATACAAAGCCGAGACATCACAAGTAAGCCATAAAAGTTTCCTATTTTCCTTCTTAATTTTAGATATCTTATAAATAAGATCCGGAGTGTCTTGAATATATGAAGTTAAAGTGACTACTGATTTTTTTAGGAATTGATCCACATATTCGGATAGATTACATGTGAGATTGCCAATACCCGAAATAATAGGCCTCCCAGGAGGATCCACCAAATTTTTGTGGATCTTCGGGAGGTGATAATAGTAGGCCAAATTCGGATTACTTGGGATTAAAAAAATCCCTTTCTTTTTTGGTTAAAATACCTTCTAACCAGCCACGGTCAACCATTTTGACTAGACTGGCCAGAAATTTGTTCGTGGGATTGAATGTAAGGATTTTGTAATACTGTTCATCATACAAGATCCTATCGGCTTCTCTTATGTAATCTACACGATTCTGTATGATAATTCCTCCACCCTTGTCGGCTTCTCTGATTATTATGTTATTATTGGAAGCTAGTCTAGATAGAGCCTTAACTTCATAAATATTCAAATTGGAATCTTTGGTTTTAGCTCCTGGTAGTTTTCCAAAGTCTTCCAATACTAGTTTTTGAAATAATTCAATGTTTAAACCTGCATTGGGTGGGTTAAAATTAGATTTAGGCGTTAGATTTGAATGTATACAATCTTCAAAAAGATCAGCATAAAGAGTATCTGGCAGGCTACTCTGACAGATTGTTCACTAAAACTCATAGATTTACTAATTGAGTTTAGAACAACTCTTTTGAACAAAACAGAGTCTGATATTGAGGAGATTCAGAATATTTTAATTAAACATGAATCTAATACTGACTATGCTAAACACATAAAAGAAGTACAGGAGAAATCAGATACATTCCAAAAGAAAATTATACACACTAAAATCAAAAAACTAGCTAGAGATGAGAAAGATTATCTGGAAGGCAAAGTGTATGACTTTCAAAAGGGAACTCTAGAAAGTGAACACAATAGTGGTTCACTGGAAACTGATACACCTCAAGAGAAACCATGGGTAAAAGTTAATTATAAGAAACCCAGAGATAAAAAGAAAAATTTGAGTTTTAGAAACTCAAATAATACCCCGTTTAATTCCAACCACAGAGAATATAGCCAACCCTCTACCTCTAACTGGGAAAGAGAGGATTTTAACAACAGTCCACATACATATAGATACAACCAGTATCAAAATAATAACCAACAATACAACAGGGAGGAAGAGATAGAATATAATAACCGTGGGTTTCAAAACAGGTACCATGGGAATAATTCTAGAGTTCAACCAAATGAAACAAATTATAACAATAGTTATCAAAGAGATGAAAACAGACAGATTAATAAATCTCAGGTTTTTCAGTACGAACAAAAACAGATGTACACCCCGCCACACCTCAGACATGCACCAATCAGATTAAAACAATTAGAAAGGGCCCAAGAGGGGGAAAAATTGGCTACCACTACACCAAGAAAAAGATCATACGCCAACGTGGCAGCAGAGGGAGAGGTAAGACTTCCAAAAAAGAGAAACTTAAACGCATGAGTAAAAATATATATAACTTATCCAACCATGTTCTTTCTAACGAAGAAATTTGCGTTTTAAACAGGGGCTTATCATTTTGTCCATCAAATCAACACAATTTATTTGATTTGTTTGTTGATTTGAACAAGTTTGTTCGCAAACTATCTTTGCAGCGTTACTTCTGTGAAAAGAAACTAAAAGATTCAGGCCACAGACCAATTTTAACTAATGATATGAGTGAACGTCCTTCTATGGACATTATATATTTTGATCCAGATACTCTTTATGCTGATCTTTTTGAAGATTGTATACATTCAAATCTAACGCCTAAATCTAATTTTAACCCACCCAATGCAGGTTTAAACATTGAATTATTTCAAAAACTAGTATTGGAAGACTTTGGAAAACTACCAGGAGCTAAAACCAAAGATTCCAATTTGAATATTTATGAAGTTAAGGCTCTATCTAGACTAGCTTCCAATAATAACATAATAATCAGAGAAGCCGACAAGGGTGGAGGAATTATCATACAGAATCGTGTAGATTACATAAGAGAAGCCGATAGGATCTTGTATGATGAACAGTATTACAAAATCCTTACATTCAATCCCACGAACAAATTTCTGGCCAGTCTAGTCAAAATGGTTGACCGTGGCTGGTTAGAAGGTATTTTAACCAAAAAAGAAAGGGATTTTTTAATCCCAAGTAATCCGAATTTGGCCTACTATTATCACCTCCCGAAGATCCACAAAAATTTGGTGGATCCTCCTGGGAGGCCTATTATTTCGGGTATTGGCAATCTCACATGTAATCTATCCGAATATGTGGATCAATTCCTAAAAAAATCAGTAGTCACTTTAACTTCATATATTCAAGACACTCCGGATCTTATTTATAAGATATCTAAAATTAAGAAGGAAAATAGGAAACTTTTATGGCTTACTTGTGATGTCTCGGCTTTGTATTCAAATATAGCCCATGATTTAGGCACAAATGCCATTGAATACTATTTAAAACAAGACATGTATATGCCAGACAAGCAAAGGAAATTCCTTTTGGAGTGTATCTTATTTGTCCTTAAGAACAATTATTTTGTCTATCAAGAAAAATTCTTTTTGCAGATCAAGGGAACGGCCATGGGGACCAGATTCGCCCCGAGTTTTGCCAATTTATTTATGGGCATGTTCGAGGACAGATACATCTATTCCTCCGACTCGGTGGCGAATCTGGTCTTCTATGGCCGTTTCATTGATGACCTCCTGTTTATTTGGGAAGGCAGCCCTATAGAAGCCCAAAATTTTGTTGATAAATTAAATGATAATGATATGGGTCTGCAGTTTTCATCCAAAATGGATGAAACAAGTATAGACTTTCTGGATTTAATACTAGAATGGGACAATTTAGGCAATATCTCCACCAAAACTTTTTTCAAACCAGTGGATGCTAATAGCTATCTTAATTTTAAAAGCAACCACCACTTACCCTGGAAAAAGAATATACCATACAATCAGTTCTGTAGGTTGCGCAGAAACTGCACTGATTTGAAAACTTTTGATATACAGGCTAACCTTTTAAAAGAAAGGTTTTTGGAAAAGAATTTTCCTAGTAGTTTAATTGAGACCAGCTTTCTTGAGGCCAGAAAGAAATGTAGAGAAGATTTTTTCTTTAAATACACAGGGGCCAACATTGTGACCGACAAAGAAGATAAGCCAAAAAATCCCAGTGAGTCTAATAATACTGGGGTTAGATTTGTAACACAATTTAATAATAACCACAAAAAGATCAAAGGCATTTTAGAAAAATATTGGTATATCCTAGAGAACGATCCATTTCTCACCAACACTTTGAGTAAGCAACCAATATGTACTTTCAGAAGAGCTCCCACCTTAAAAAATAAGCTGGCACCCAGCAAGGTAGTCATGAAAGTACATCAGCCCACAAACAAAACAAATGGTTATATCCTTAAAAATAGGGACTCCACATTACTAGGCAAACCAGGTTTTTATAAATGCAATCGTGCACACTGTGGCCTATGTGCTTTCACAAATCCAAATAGAATTGAATTTAGTTCATTTACTACAAAAGAAAAATTCAACATCAATTCACATTTTACGTGCGATTCTCCCTTTGTTGTCTACCTCTTAGAGTGTGTATGTGGGCTCCAATACGTGGGGAGGACCTCCAGACCCCTAAAAAAGAGGTGGGGGGAACACAAAAGAAACATAGAAAACAAAATAAAAAACCATAGTATCCCCAAACATGCTAGTCTTTGCCACTCCACACCATCTGATTGTTTTTCTATATTCCCATTAGAACAGATCCTACCCAAGTGGGGCAGAAACAGGTTTTTACATTTGAGACAAAGGGAGACCTTTTGGATTTGGAAACTCAAAAGTCTGTCCCCTGGTGGTCTCAATGCCAATATTGATATGGCAGCTTTTAACTAATTGTTTCAAATTTTTTTTTACAATATTCTGATTATTATATTCATCCCTTTTTAATATATTTTACTATATATTATGTTGATTACATTGATGGAATCTTTATGGATACTTCCACCACTATTGCCTTATGGGAAATTTATTATACCCAATGCCAACAAATACAGATATTACATGACTGGCATTTGACAGATATATCGTATTTCATGTGTGATGCCTTTTGGGTTGTGGTTTCAGCCATACTCATGAGATATGAGGCGTGTATGTGTGCATATATGCTTGTATAGTTAGATATTCAACACGCGATACAGACGTGTACTTGCATATGTGTATCTATGCTTTTTTTTTTTTTTTTTTTTTTATATATATAATTTATTTTGTAAATATGTTTTATAAGTAGGTTTTATCTGCACTCATTTATTTATTTATATAGTTTCACATTTGATTGTGTTAGATTTGCGTGTATACTTTCAATTTTATCTATGTTTTAGAAATATAAACATAGGCTTCCTACATGAGGCTGCTGTATACAGTTTTATGTTGTATTATCAAGGGAATAATATATTATTTGTATCTAGACTGACAGATATTCTAGCTTTACCTGCTTAATGTTTGGTTTTAAGTTTGTGCAATTGGTGTCACCACTAAGAGCTTCCCATTGGAAATATATATATAAACTATTTATTTTCATATATCGTATTTATACTTTATATATAGACATATACTTACTGGATCTATATATACTTTATATACGTTCCATAAATATGCTCGGTTAATATAACCCTGCACGGTTTGATTTTGTATTTCTGACACTATTGGCAGTTTTCTACTTACGCTGTCTATATCACACAGAGGCTTGAACATTATCCCCTCTAGCATTGGACAATGATAACCAATGGTAGCTCTAGTAGTGGTCACACCTCCACGCATGCGCTGTTCATTCTAGAAGACGCCGAAAACTCGGCAATAAAAGTTCGTGGTTTTAATTATTTTGTATATTGCACCTGAGGAAACGGTCAGGAGAGACCGAGAAACGTTGTGCTGCTATACTCCAAATAAAGTCTGTTTGCTTTTACAAGACTTTTGCCACGAATCATCATCTTTTATTTATTCATTCATATACTTCACATTTTTATTCAACATTTGGATCCATTTGATACACTGTATCCACTAGTGTATCTACCATTACTAGTGTATCTACTATTATTAGTGGACTAGTATTAGACGATCCGGCTCTGTGAAAAGCCTGTGGCTGGATACTGCATGCTGTTTGCCTATCGCCGCTCCTACACTCCAGAGCTACTCCGATATCCACCAGTGTGAGTTAGCTGGACGACTCCTAACAGTCCAGAAGGCATTTGTGACACTTCTCAAGTGTCATACAGCTTGTAAGTACGGTCTTACTTGTACATTTGGCGTGTTTTAATCATCTGATTGTGCACTATGGTGGCGCCTTCTTTTTTTATCTTTTACATCTGTAAAACAGAATGAAGGTACCTTTAAGTGACGTCATCCAAGATGGCGTCCCTTAGATTCCGATTCGCTGATAGAATTCTATCAGCCAATCGGAATTAAGGTAGAAAAATCCTATTGGCTGATGCAATCAGCCAATAAGATTGAAGTTCAATCCTATTGGCTGATCCAATCAGCCAATAGGATTGAGCTTGCATTCTATTGGCTGATTGGAACAGCCAATAGGATTTTTTCTACCTTAATTCCGATTGGCTGATAGAATTCTATCAGCCAATCGGAATCTAAGGGACGCCATCTTGGATGACATCACTTAAAGGTACCTTCATTCTGTTTTAGTCGTCAGATGAAGAGGATGCTCCGCGTCGGATGTCTTGAAGATGGACCCGCTCCGCGCCAGATGGATGAAGATAGAAGATGCCGTCTGGATGAAGTCTTCTGCCCGTCTGGAGGACCACTGCTGCCCGGCTTGGATGAAAACTTCTGCCCGTCTGGAGGACCACTTCGCCCGGCTTGGATGAAGACGTCTCCCGGTAAGTTGATCTTCAGGGGGTTAGTGTTAGGTTTTTTTTAAGGGTGTATTGGGTGGGTTTTATTTTTAGGTTAGGTACTTTGGGCGGCAAAAGAGCTAACTGCCCTTTTAAGGGCAATGTCCATCCAAATGCCCTTTTCAGGGCAATGGGGAGCTTAGGTTTTTTTAGATAGTATTTTATTTGGGGGGTTGGTTGTGTGGGTGGTGGGTTTTACTGTTGGGGGGGTTGTTTGTATTTTTTTTACAGGTAAAAGAGCTGATTACTTTGGGGCAATGCCCCGCAAAAGGCCCTTTTAAGGGCTATTGGTAATTTAGTTTAGGCTAGGGTTTTTTTTATTTTGGGGGGACTTTTTTTATTTTAATAGGGCTATTAGATTAGGTGTAATTAGTTTAAATTTCTGTAATTTGTTTATTATTTTCTGTAATTTAGTGTTTGTTGTTTTTTTTTTACTTTAGCTATTTTAATCTAATTTAGATAATTGTATTTAATTTAGTTAATGTATTTAATTATAGTGTATTGTTAGGTGTTATTGTAACTTAGGTTAGGTTTTATTTTACAGGTAAATTTGTATTTATTTTAGCTAGGTAGTTAGTAAATATTTAATAACTATTTAGTATTAAAATAAATACAAACTTGCCTGTAAAATAAAAATAAATCCTAAACTAGCTACAATGTAACTATTAGTTATATTGTAGCTAGTTTAGGGTTTATTTTACAGGTAAGTATTTAGTTTTAAATAGGAATAATTTAGTTAATGATAGGAATATTTAGTTAGATTTCTTTTAATTATATTTAAGTTAGTGGGTGTTAGGTTTAGGGTTAGACTTAGGTTTAGGGGTTAATAACTTTAATATAGTGGCGGCGACATTGGGGGCAGCAGATTAGGGGTTAATAAATGTAGGTAGGTTGCGGCGACATTGGGGGCGGCAGATTAGGGGTTTATAAATATAATGTAGGTGGCGGCGGTGTCCGGAGCGGCAGATTAGGGGTTAAATTTTTATTATAGTGTTTGCGATGCGGGGAAGCCTCAGTTTAGGGGTTAAAAGGTAGTTTTCCTTAAAAGAAAAATACCTTCACATCTCTTCCCTTTAAACACTAAGGGCCAGATTATGCGCGAGTGATATCGGGTTTACACTGGTATTACAAGTTAAAAGTAAACCCAATTGCTTGAGCACGATTCAAGTTAATGCTCGTCATGTTAGCACAACCTCAGAGCTCTGGTTAACTGTTTCGCAAAACAAAAAAGTGTCACAAAACACATCAAAAATACATGTGTGTGTACATATGTATTTATATGTGTATATATGTATTTACAGACATATATACACATATATACATATGTATACATCTATAGACATATGCAAGTGCACTGGAGCCCTTTGCAGTTAAGTAGATGAAAACATGTAAAAGCATATTTATGTAATATTCATATTTAATGAAGTGTTATACTGTGTATTTATTGTAAATATTTCACATTCCAATGTTCTGCAAATAGCAGAATATATTCCTATATTTATATCTGTATATATATATATATATATATACCTATATATAATCCTGTGTGTATATATATATATATATATATATATATATATATATATATACAGGGAGTGCAGAATTATTAGGCATATGAGTATTTTGACCACATCATCCTCTTTATGCATGTTGTCTTACTCCAAGCTGTATAGGCTCGAAAGCCTACTACCAATTAAGCATATTAGGTGATGTGCATCTGTGTAATGAGAAGGGGTGTGGTCTAATGACATCAACACCCTATATCAGGTGTGCATAATTATTAGGCAACTTCCTTTCCTTTGGCAAAATGGGTCAAAAGAAGGACTTGACAGGCTCAGAAAAGTAAAAAATAGTGAGATATCTTGCAGAGGGATGCAGCACTCTTAAAATTGCAAAGCTTCTGAAGCGTGATCATCGAACAATCAAGCGTTTCATTCAAAATAGTCAACAGGGTCGCAAGAAGCGTGTGGAAAAACCAAGACGCAAAATAACTGCCCATGAACTGAGAAAAGTCAAGCGTGCAGCTGCCAAGATGCCACTTGCCACCAGTTTGGCCATATTTCAGGGCTGCAACATCACTGGAGTGCCCAAAAGCACAAGGTGTGCAATACTCAGAGACATGACCAAGGTAAGAAAGACTGAAAGACAACCACCACTGAACAAGACACACAAGCTGAAACGTCAAGACTGGGCCAAGAAATATCTCAAGACTGATTTTTCTAAGGTTTTATGGACTGATGAAATGAGAGTGAGTCTTGATGGGCCAGATGGATGGGCCCGTGGCTGGATTGGTAAAGGGCAGAGAGCTCCAGTCCGACTCAGATGCCAGCAAGGTGGAGGTGGAGTACTGGTTTGGGCTGGTATCATCAAAGATGAGCTTGTGGGGCCTTTTCGGGTTGAGGATGGAGTCAAGCTCAACTCCCAGTCCTACTGCCAGTTTCTGGAAGACACCTTCTTCAAGCAGTGGTACAGGAAGAAGTCTGCATCCTTCAAGAAAAACATGATTTTCATGCAGGACAATGCTCCATCACACGCGTCCAAGTACTCCACAGTGTGGCTGGCAAGAAAGGGTATAAAAGAAGAAAATCTAATGACATGGCCTCCTTGTTCACCTGATCTGAACCCCATTGAGAACCTGTGGTCCATCATCAAATGTGAGATTTACAAGGAGGGAAAACAGTACACCTCTCTGAACAGTGTCTGGGAGGCTGTGGTTGCTGCTGCACGCAATGTTGATGGTGAACAGATCAAAACACTGACAGAATCCATGGATGGCAGGCTTTTGAGTGTCCTTGCAAAGAAAGGTGGCTATATTGGTCACTGATTTGTTTTTGTTTTGTTTTTGAATGTCAGAAATGTATATTTGTGAATGTTGAGATGTTATATTGGTTTCACTGGTAAAAATAAATAATTGAAATGGGTATATATTTGTTTTTTGTTAAGTTGCCTAATAATTATGCACAGTAATAGTCACCTGCACACACAGATATCCCCATAAAATAGCTAAAACTAAAAACAAACTAAAAACTACTTCCAAAAATATTCAGCTTTGATATTAATGAGTTTTTTGGGTTCATTGAGAACATGGTTGTTGTTCAATAATAAAATTAATCCTCAAAAATACAACTTGCCTAATAATTCTGCACTCCCTGTATAGGTATAGATATATATTGTACCAAAATACCATCAGATATGTAGAAAATGTGTATTTATGAATAAATAGAGCATATTCTGCTATGTGCAGAACATTGGAATGTGGAATATTTATATTTTCATGTCGGTTTGGCGCATTTGAAAATATGCGATCGGGTTTGCTTGCGAGTTGGGTGTTAGGCAAGCTGTACACAGATGGCGACTATAGCCACACAGGTACCAGTAAGAGGCGCCAAGTAATAATAGGAGCTATATATATATATATATATATATATATATATATATATATATATATATATATATATATATATATATATATATATATATATAGGAAGGGGTCATATAAACTATATAGGATGTGCAAAATATAAGTAGTTGACCCCAATAGTCACAATCTCTAAATCATCAGAATATATATATGTGTAGCTTTGTGGTTCAGATAGTACAATCAGCATATAATATATAAGAACACAAACCTACCAAATAAGCTGGTTAGCATACATATACACAAATACACATGTGAACAGATATAAAAAATGGAAAGTCCAAAAATGATTAGTCAAGTATGAAAGTTCTGCTAATATAATTTTGTGCAGTCTCAAAAACTCTGATCCAAGGCTGAAGGCAGCTCCTCTAGAGTGTCACGCCACAACACAGGATATGAAGATCTAGAACGGAGAAGATAGAGGGCGCCACATAGTGCAAATCAGACTATTCCACAAAGGGTGATGGTAGATATTAAGAATCTTACTCACGTGGTAAAAGGCACTAATGAGCGGTATAGACAGTCCGGAACCAACCAGTCGTCCGGTAGACACAGCAGATGGAGTCCTTGTCCCACCCAGGGGAGTCCAGAGATTCCAGGTACAAAAAGGTGGAATAATTCTTCCCAATAATGGTTAAGCAGTAAATTGAGAGTAAAGAAATTTAATACAAAAGTTTAAAAACAACAGCAACGTGTTTCTCAGTGTCACAGCACTGTTAAATCAGGCTAGTTGGGTGTTAGATTTTGTTCCCACTTTTTTGCTTCATTGACTTTTATGGGGGAACAGGCTATTGCATGCACAATATTCTAAGTTCGGCTTTTTGCGTGCGTCAGAATAGTGCGAGAGTGGTAACTTTTTACTCTAACCTCGTACTACGAGCACAACAGGACACGTGCAAAAAGTTTACTTCTAGTCTAATTAGATCTCTAGTGAATGTGCTAAATAGCGCTCCACTCTTAATCTGGCCCTAAGCATTTAAACTTTACAATTTAATGTTATATTTTGTAAATAAAAAAATCACTTTATATGTTATATAAACTCCATATTTTCTGTAGAATTGTTCCATATTATGAGGAAATTTCCCGTTTGTTTTTTTTCCAGATAAACTGTAGAAAGTGCAAATGCGTGGTTTTGTATAATTAGTCCCAGTTATTTTGGAATTTTCTCATTATTTGTTGAAAATGTCATTAAAGAAAATAACATTAACTACTTCCTTTTTTGAACATAAGGCATGACTATGTAAAAACGCAAAGAAAACAAGCAAAAGCTTTTGACTTTTTAACAGAGGTCCAAGAAAATGAAAAGATGGCAAGACCCAGGTTTAAAACTGCAGTGCTGGCAAAGAAAACAAGTAGGAGGGAACATGTATTTATTGCAGAAAATCAGTCAGCTGATACTATATATATATATATATATATATACTTTTTTTCTCCTTTAGCACTATTTTATCTGAAAAACGAAATACAGTAAAAAAAGATAAATCATAGAAAGTATTTATACAACATTCTATAACTAGTTTAACATTAGATTCTTGAGTTTTTATCACTTTAAGACTTAGTCTGGTATTTATCATCTGCCGTACAGACAGTGTTCGCTCCCGCAAACCTGTCCACCCGGGATCGCAGAATGCTTTTGCTTGCGCAATGCTGCCCTCTGCTCGCACTAGCCCAATGGTGCGCAAATAGGGGTTGTCAATCACCCCGGGGCGAATGTACCCGGGGGGAATTAATATGCCAGCTATTAGCTGGAGTACTGATTAGGAAGCTGCGATCTGATAACTGCTTGCTCTTGCGAGACTGCAGCGATCAGCCCCCAGAGATGCATACGCAACTTGATAAATGGGAGCAATTATCAATAAACTTGAACTTTTTAGGATAAAGAATAAGTAGAGATACTGCTCTTACTGCAATTTGTAATCATATCCTTTTGATCATTATTATTGCGCTCGAACAAAAACAAAGTACAATTCAGAGGAGGGGTTAACTCTGGTCAGGGATCCAGGTGGGGTTTAGGTTGTAGGGGCTCTAATGTAACTGGACAGGACCCATCTACATTGAGCTGACCAGTGCCTTGTGCCTGGTTTATTTAATGCCTTTAGCGTTATGCTGTCTCAAAATGCATATAATGTTTCCCATTGATTATAATAGGAAGTACAATTTGTTAGAGGTGTTAAGGACATTTTTTGAAACCTATTATTAAAGTCATATACTTAGCATTTATTTGTATAGTGAGTAACGAGAGCCACATTTTTGCCCTTGCTTAGTAATAAGCCTCTTAAAGTTACATGAAACCCATTTTTTTTTTCCTTTTATTATTCAGATAGAACATACATTTTTAAACAACTTTTCAATATACTTCTATTATCAATTTGGCTTCATTCTCTTGGTATCCTTTATTGAAGGAGCAGCAATGCACTACTGGTAGCTAGCTGCTGATTGGTGGTGGTATATAAATGCCTCTTTTCATTGGCTTAGTGATATGTTCAGCTACCTCCCAGTACTGCATATTGATAGCAGAAGTAAATTGGAAAGTTGTTTAACCCCTTTACTACTGGGAATTCCAGAGAAAAACTTGCCCAAAATACCGTAGAATTCTTATCATTTTTGCTATCACTCCATTTAAACAGAAAACAAAATTGATGCTTACCTGATACATTTTCTTTCCGGGCATAGAGAGTCCACAAAACATTCTAATTACTAGTGGGATATTCACTCCTAACCAGCAGGAGGCGGCAAGGTGCACCCCAGCAAAGCTGTTAAGTATCACTTCCCTTACCCATAACCCCCAGTCATTCAGCCGAGAGAAACGGAAAAAGAAGTAACACAAGGATATAGAGGTGCCTGAGGTTTGTACAAAAAAACTGTTGTCTGAATTTAAACAAGGGTGGGTCGTAATATCTCTATGCCCGGAGAGAAAGAAATTTATCAGGTAAGCATCAATTTTGTTTTCTTTTCTATGGCATAGAGAGTCCACAAAACATTATAATTACTAGTGGGAACCAATACCCAAGCTAGAGGACACAGAATGAATAGGGAGGGAAAACAAGACAGGTGGACCTAAACCGAAGGCACCATCTCTTGAAGAACCTTTCTCCCAAAAGAAGCCTCAGCTGAGGCAAAAGTTTCAAATTTGTAGAATTTGGAAAAAGTATGTAAAGGGGACCAAGTGGCCACCTTACAGATTTGCTCCACAGAAGCTTCATTTTTAAAAGCGTGTGAAGATGAAACAGCTCTAGTGTAATGAGCCGTAATTCTCTCAGGAGGCTGCTGTACAGCTGTCTCATAAGCTGACCGGATAACACTTTTCAACCAGAGAGAAAGAGAGGTAGAAGTGGCCTTCTGACTCCTACGCTTACCAGAGAAAACAACAAACAAGGCAAGGCAGGAAAATCTTTAGTTGATTAAAGGTAAAATTTAAGGGCACAGAGAACATCCAAGTTATGCAAAAGACGTTCCTTCTCGGAAGAAGAAACAACAATTCCCGGATTAATATTGCGATCCGACACTACCTTAAGGAAAAACCCTAGCTTAGTAAGAAGGACCGCCTTATCAGCATGACAAATAAGGTAAGAGGAATCACACTGCAGAGCCGAAAGTTCAGAAACTGCAAGCAGAAGAAATAGCAAGAAGAAGGGGGAACGTCCGGGCGGCGGCCATGATCGGTCGCAAGACTGTCTCCTTCTTCAGGTCCTAATATAAATCTGCTCAAAATCCATTTCAAAATGCCTCATTGAGTATTCCTTGATGTCTAATATTACACAGCAGAGAAAGCCCTCTTAAAAGATAAAGGTATTTTTGGACTTGATGTCAGATTCAGCCTACCGGAGCTTTATTTAGGTTGAGGCCTATTATTCAACCCCCGGCAGGGCACTTGTGTGTCTCTGTCATTACAGAGCAGTGAACCCCTGCAAGACACTGCAAGAACCTTCAATTTTACAAGAAACCAGTTATCTCGCAAAGCAACTACATAAAGTCTCAAAGATTACAAAGAAAAACTATTTCAAGCATTTATTAAAAATGGACGCAATAGACAGATGGGAACTTGAGATGACATAACTTGTGCAAGACCATTACCGGCGCCTAGAGGAGGAGATATGCAAACTCCTCTTAAAAGCACGGTCTAAGGATGGATCTGCACTGCTAATTATAGCCCGCTCAACAGAAGTACTCAGTCGCAGGCCTGCACCTACCAAGACAGACCTGTCTGACGTAAAGATTTCCCTTTCCTGCGGTCAGATGGGCGATGCAACCTTGAACAGGCAAAACATTTACTCACCTGAGAATCCCAGATTGAGGACCATGGGGTCTCGGGAGCCCGGGCTTTTGATGTGCAGCCGTCTGTATTTAAAGTGTCAATTGGAGCCAAACATAAAAGGCAAGAGAAGGCACTTCTGGATCTATCAGGAGACACCGCTCCCTAATTTAATGCACGAGCGGCAGTAGATGCTGGCGCCAAGGAGTGGAGAGGGCTCCGCAGTGGATATACAATACCCTTCTAATATTCTTCGGAGGAACTATCTTGTTTGCCTGTGTTTAACTGTGTCTGGCGCCGGAGGAACAATAGGTGGTGAGCTATTTACTGATCGTGCAAGCTGCGGCCCTGCGGATCTGGGACAAAAACAAGAACTCAATTCATGTACCCGGCAACTCCTCTACTTAGGACTTCACACCCAAATCCAGAATTAAGTGGAACTAAATCAATCGCTAGCATCGAGTCCCTGGAGCTGGCAAATTACTTACTCAGGGCATAATACCCCAGTCAGAATTTCTCGTTCCGAATGCCATGGAGTGGGCTTAGAGACGCTTGAGAACCAAGAATTCCTCAAATTAGCATACATAATGACACTTTATTAGTCATTAAGGTAACCATTTACGGTGTCCTGGTCTGCTATATTGAGCCCTACAGAAATAGGAGCAAACTGTTGTTTTCACTCAGTAATATCCCAACAAAATTGAGTTGTAGATGTCCAGAACAGGGGGAGATTCAGAGGGAGGGGAACTCGCAGGGGCTACTAGATGGCCCAAATGAGGATGAATTACAAATTGTCAACCTCTCTTCTTTCCCCTAAATATGGCTCATGTGGAACTCCTCAAAAAGGGCTTATCTTTTTGCCCCATGGCTACAATTGATAAATTTGAAGTGCTGAAAGATTTGCATTTATTTGCCAGGAAAATTGTTTTGTCTATCATTATGAAATCTAGGCACTCAGAAACTTTGAATGATAATGACCAACTAGCTTTGAGTGACCTAGAATCATTGTCAACAGAAAATATTCAGGAGGAAACTGCAAGTAGTTCCCAAGCTTTGACTCCCCTGTATTAAAAACCTATGTTTAAGCCTAAATCCTCGTATATGCCTTCCCTCTCTTTGGTTCCAGCTGTCAATCTACTTGTTAAAAAGATGGAAAAATACATTGACATACTAATTTCTAAACAGATGGATGACAACTTAAAACCGAGAGAGAGAAAAGCTCTAAAGGAGTTGAGTATGGCTAGGGGTTTGGTGATCAAGCCCGCCGACTAGGGCGGCAACTTGGTCTTGTTGGATGAAAAGCTTTATGTAAATGAAGCAAAACACCAATTAAATGATAGAAATCAATATACAAGACATAGCAACAATCCCCTGGGGCAGATTCAGAACTCTCTCTTTAAACTTTTAAATGAAGCAAGAAGTAGGGGAACAATCAGCCAGAAGGAGTTCAAATTATTGTTTCCTGAGCATCCTGTCATGCCTGTCTTTTATATTCTGCCAAAACTACATAAGAATATAAAATGTCCCCCTGGGAGACCTACAGTCTCTGGGGTAGGCAGCATGACAGAAAAAAATTGGGGAATATGTGGACAAATATCTACGACCATTCCTGCTGACTTTGACAAACAATATGTTAAAGATACGGCAGACTTACTTAGAAAATTGGATGGAGTAGTGGTAAATGAAACCACATTGTTGGACTCTTTGGATGTGGAGGGGTTGTACTCCTCCATACCTCACCAAATAGGACTCCTAGCGATAAGAAAGTTCCTTGAGACAAGGGGCCCTATGTTTATGGAACACATAGAGTTTGTTATCTCTCTGCTTGAATTTGTCCTTCAGAATAATGTGTTTGTGTTTGATGGACAAATTTTCCAGCAGATAAGAGGAACAGCAATGGGGGCCGTTTGTGCCCCCACATATGCCTGCCTCCATCTGGGGGCCTGGGAGTCTGATATCTTTGAACATCATAGTGATATATTCAATGACAAAGTACTGATGTGAGTCAGATATGTGGATGATGTTCTTGTCTTGTGGGATTGTGCTATAGAAGAATTTAATGACTTTCATCTGTTAAATCACAATGATAGGAACATCATCCTCACATCGGAAACTAATACCAGGGAATTAAATTTCTTTGATATAACAATTAAAAAGGAAGGTTTAAAAATTGTCACCGAAAATTTCAGGAAGAAGAATGCTACTAACAATATATTAGATGCAACAGTACACACAATGGTTAGTACAGCAACTCAGGAGTGCAGTGCACGCGAAGACAGGGTCCTGCTAAGTCCCCCCAATTCCAATGATAGACATATATTTGTCCACAGCACTGTGTCTTTCAAAATACTTTATTCTCTGTACATAACAGGTATACAATGAGTAAGAGTGGCAACACTCGAAACATCGCTGTTTGTATACCTGTTATGTACAGAGAATAAAGTATTTTGAAAGACACAGTGCTGTGGACAAATATATGTTTATCAATATATTACATGCAGGAAGTAGCCATCCTTCTCATCTGATAAAAGGGATCCCATATGGACAGTTCCTCCGTTTGAGGAGGAACTGCTCATCTTTATCTAAATTTGATGCCCACGCATCTTTGATGAAAAGATAGATTCCTACAAAGGGGCTATTCAAATAAATGCTTAAAAAGGCACTCAGAGATGACCTCTTGTATAATAAGAATCCAAGGATTGACCAGGGACAAATTAGATTCATCTCTAAGTTCAACAATCAATGGCAGAATATTAGATCAGCGTTAAATAAAAATTGGCATATTCTGACCTTGGATGACAAGGTCAGAGATGTCATTGGTGAAAGACCGCTTATGACGGCCCGGAAAGCACAAAGTTTGAGAGACATATTGGTTAAAAGACAATTTTTTAGAGGTCCCTCAGACTCAGATTGGCTGAGAAAGGACAGAGGTATAAAAGGCAGCTACCCATGTGGGCACTGTGTTTACTGTGCCCACATGGACAGCACCAAACAATTTTCCATCCAAGATGGTAAAATCTACAATATTAAGTTTTTTTTCAACTGCAAATCTGAGGGAGCAATTTATCTCCTTCAATGCTCGTGCCCGGTCTTTTACGTTGGAAAAACAAAAAGGTTAGTAAAGGACCGGGTACAGGAGCACCGGGATGACATTCTGCATTCTAAAGATACTAATGTGGCGAGACATTTCTGCACTTTCCACAATGGAAGTCTGGAATCTTTGAAATTTACCATTATAGATAAAGGCATATAGGTTTCCTATAATAATATATATTTTCTAAATACTTATCCATCTAATAAGATATAAAATATATATATTCTATCAGCCAATCGGAATTAAGGTAGGAAAATTCTGATTGGCTGATGGAATCAGCCAATCAGATTCAAGTTCAATCCGATTGGCTGATCCAATCAGCCAATCAGATTGAGCTCGCATTCTATTGGCTGATCGGAACAGCCAATAGAATGTGAGCTCAATCTGATTGGCTGATTCCATCAGCCAATCAGAATTTTCCTACTTTAATTCCGATTGGCTGATAGAATCCTATCAGCCAATCGGAATTAGAGGGATGCCATCTTGGATGACGTCATTTAAAGGAACCGTCATTCGGCGAGTAGGCGTCGGTAGAAGAGGATGGATCCGCGTCAGCTGGAAGAAGATGGCTCCGCTCCGGATGGATGAAGATAGAAGATGCCGCTTGGATGAAGATGTCTACCGGTCCGGATGTCCTCTTCTGCACGGATAGGATGAAGACTTCTGCCCGATGATGGACCTCTTCAGCCGTCGCTTGGATCAAGACTTCAGCCCGATGATGGACCTCTTCAGCCCCCGCTTGGGCTTGGATGAAGACTTCGGAGCCTCTTCTGGACCAATCGGTGATACCCGGCGTGGTGAAGATAAGGTAGGAAGATCTTCAGGGGCTTAGTGTTAGGTTTATTTAAGGGGGGTTTGGGTTAGATTAGGGGTATGTGGGTGGTGGGTTGTAATGTTGGGGGGGTATTGTATGATTTTTTTTACAGGCAAAAGAGCAGAATTCTTTGGGGCATGCCCCGCAAAAGGCCCTTTTAAGGGCTGGTAAGGTAAAAGAGCTTTTCTATTTTTATTTTAGAATAGGGTAGGGCATTTTGTTATTTTGGGGGGCTTTGTTATTTTATTAGGGGACTAGTAGGTGTAATTAGCTTAAAATTGTTGTAATCTTTTTCTAATGATTGTAAATTATTTTTTTATTTTTTGTAACTTGGTTCTTTTTTTATTTTTTGTACTTTAGTTAGTGTATTTATTTGTATTTAATTGTAGGTATTTTATGTAATTAATTTATTGATAGTGTAGTGTTAGGTTTAATTGTAGATAATTGTAGGTATTTTATGTAATTAATTTATTGATAGTGTAGTGTTAGGTTTAATTGTAACTTAGGTTAGGATTTATTTTACAGGTCATTTTGTAATTATTTTAACTAGGTAGCTATTAAATAGTTATTAACTATTTAATAGCTATTGTACCTGGTTAAAATAAATCCAAAGTTAGCTGTAAAATAAATATTAATCCTAAAATAGCTACAATATAATTATAATTTATATTGTAGCTATATTATGATTTATTTTACAGGTAAGTATTTAGCTTTAAATAGGAATAATTTATTTAATAAGAGTTAATTTATTTCGTTAGATAAAAATTATATTCAACTTGGGGGGGGGTTAGACTTAGCTTTAGGGGTTAATACATTTATTAGAGTAGCGGTGAGGTCCGGTCGGCAGATTAGGGGTTAATACTTGAAGTTAGCTGTCGGCGATGTTAAGGAGGGCAGATTAGGGGTTAATACTATTTATTATAGGGTTATTGAGGCGGGAGTGAGGCGGATTAGGGGTTAATAACTTTATTATAGTAGCGGTGAGGTCCGGTCGGCAAATTAGGGGTTAATAATTGTAGGTAGGTGGCGGCGACGTTGGGGGCGGCAGATTAGAGGTTAATAAATATAATATAGGGGTCGGCAGTGTTAGGGGCAGCAGATTAGGGGTACATAGGGATAACGTAGGTGGCGGCGGTATACAGAGCGGTAGATTAGGGGTTAAAAAAATATGCAGGTGTCAGCGATAGCGGGGGCGGCAGATTAGGGGTTAATAAGTGTAAGGTTAGGGGTGTTTAGACTCAGGGTACATGTATGGTTGTTAGGTGCAGACTTAGGAAGTGTTTCCCCATAGGAAACAATGGGGCTGCGTTTGTAGCTGAACGCTGCTTTTTTGCAGGTGTTTTTATTCAGCTCAAACGGCCCCATTGTTTCCTATGGGGAAATCGTGCACGAGCACGTTTTTGAAGCTGGCCGCGTCCGTAAGCACCGCTGGTATTGAGAGTTGCAGTGGCGGTAAATATGCTATACGCTCCCTTTTTGGAGCCCTTCTGTGAACTCTAAATACCAGCGGTATTTAAAAGGTGAGGGAGAAAAAAAGCACGCCTAGCTAACGCACCCCTTTGGCCGCAGAACTCTAAATCTAGCCATTTATTTCTACAAATGTTATTTTCATGTGGGCAGAGTTTCATTTCTGTTCCCAGAAACGGTAACTTATAGTTAAAGTCTTAACCCCATAGAACAGCAAACTTTAAATTATCTTCCATAGACTCCTGTGCATAATACTTATATTAGAAGGGGTGCATATTGACCTTAGAAAGTTAAACTTGTTCATTACAAATTATTTCAATTACTATACCTATATCTTCCTAATGTAGGCTGGTGTATTTTTTTTTATATACTGCTGATGTGCTCTTCACGGCCGGAGTGGCACATCTTTAGTCTTTTACCCAGAGACCATCAGTACTACTAGCTTTAGTAAACCACTCATTGGTAGTAGTATATGGCACGTGGTTTTTCTTTTTTTTGTTTTGTTTTTTTATACTCTTTTCCTCTTTTCCTCTGGAGTTTGAATTTATAATCCTGGACTTATAGTAGAAATATGTCTAAATATACTTATGTATGCAACTGTTTATCAGGGAGATCTTACTTTACACCTGCCACCCTATATTATTATAGCCTATGGAGTCACTACAGTACAAAGAGTATTATAATAAGGTCTGTAATGGTAGTACCCTCCATCAATGTAGTAGATAATACTGTATATGTGTTAAGCACTGTTTATAAGTTTATATTTTACTTTTGTTTTTTTCTGGTTTTCTTTTTTTTTCTCCTTTCTTTAATTATATATTTCTGGCATCATAAGGCCCAAAAGGGGCCACTGATGCGACTGCCATATAAATTCCATCTTCCCTAACCAAGTGATCCAAGAGTGGGCAGTCAAGTAGTCGCTTACTTATGATAGTAATATTGTAAAATGGAGGTTTAAGATGTCTTGAATTTGTTACTCATTGTTTTCCCTCTTTATTTTAATATGTTCTGTTCAACTGAAATATTGTCATTATTGTTCCACTGCGATCAATGTATGTCATACCTTTTGCAAAACCTCTGTAAAGGATTATTAAAAAAAAAAAAAATAGCGAGAAGAAACAAAACCCTCCAAGATAGTAATTTAATACTAACAGAATGCATCGACTCAAACGGAGCCTGCTGCAAAACTCTAAGAACAAGGTTAAGACTCCAAGGAGGAGCAACATATTTAAACACAGGCCTGATTCTGACCAAGGCCTAAACAAAAGACTGAACATCTGGGAGAACTGCCAGACGTTTATACAGAAGAATAGACAGAGCATAAATCTGACCCTTCAAAGCACTGACTGACAAACCCATCTCCATGCCCTCCTGAAGAAAAGCCAAAATTTGAGGAACCCCTGCTTTGTTCCAAGAAAAACCTTTTGAATCACACCAATGAAGGTATTTACACCATACCCTATGGTAAATTCTGTGAGTAACCAGTTTACGAGCCTGAAGCATAGTATCTATGACTTTCTCATAGAAGCCATGTCTAGCCAAACTTAGTCGTTCAATCTCCAAGCAGTCAACTTCAGAGAAACCAGATTTGGATGAAGAAAGAGACCCTAAAGTAGAAGGTCCTTCCTGAAAGGTAACCCCCACAGTGAAAAAGATGACATTGTCACCAGATCAGCGAACCAGATCCTGCAAGGCCATGCAGGAGCTATTAGAATCACAGAAGCTCTCTACTGTTTGATGCAAGCAATTACTCATGGAAGCAACGCAAATGGAGGAAACAGATATGCTAGGTTGAAGCTCCAAGGAACTGCTAGAGCATCTACCAGAATGGCTTGAGGATCTCTTGACTTTGAACCGTACTTTGGAAGCTTGGCGTTTTGACGAGACGCCATCTGATCCAACTCCGGAACCCCCCTCCTCTGAGTTCCTCCCTGGTGATTGATGCTATTAAAGCATAGAAAATTGCTCTCAACTCCAAGATGTTTATTGGAAGAGATGACTCCTCTGGAGTCCACAGACCCTGTGTCTTTAAATAACCCCAAACTGCTCCCCAGCCTAACAGACTGGCGTCCATAGTCACAATCACCCAGGAAGGCCTCAGGAAGCATGTGCCTCGAGACAGATGGTCCTGTGAAACCCACCATGAGAGTGAGACTCTTGTTGGGGAATCCAAATGTATCTTCTGCGAGAGATCTGAGTGGTCCCCGTTCCATTGACTGAACATGCATAGCTGCAGAGGTCTCAGATGGAACCGAGCAAAAAGAATAATGGCCATGGAGGCAACCATCAGTCCAATCACCTCCATGCATTGAGTCACAGATGGACGCGTAGCAGACTGGAGAGACAGGCAAGAATCATGAAGCTTAAATCTTCATGGACAGGTAATCTATGATTGTTCCAAGAAACAACCCCTTGTAACTGGAACTTGGGAACACTTTCCCAGATTCCCTTTCCACCCATAGGAATGTAGAATAGACAACAACACCTCGGTATGAGATCTTGCTAGATGAAAACATGGCCCTTGAACTAGAAAGTCGTCTAGATAAGACACCACAGCAATACCCTGTGACCTCACCACTGCAAGAAGAGCCCCCAGAACCTTTGTAAAAATTCTGGGAGCTGTAGCAAGGCCAATAGGAAGGGCAACAAACTGGAAATGTTTGTCCAGAAAGGCAAATCTTAGATCATGGAAATGATCTCTGTGAATAGGAACATGAAGATACGCATCCTTCAGATCTATGGTCGTCATGAACGAACCCTTTTGGACCAAAGGAAGAATAGAACGGATGATCTCCATCTTGAAGGACGGAACCCTGAGGAATTGATTGAGAACCTTGACAGGTGAAACCTGCCCTTGGAGGACAAGATTTGAATCCTATTCTGTAACCGAGGATACTTTATTTATGGCCCAAGGATCTGGAACATCGCGTATCCAAGCCTGCTGAAAAAAAGAAAGCCTGCCCCCCACTTGATCCACTACAGGATCGGGGGCGGCCCCTTCATGTAGATTTAGAATCAACGGAAGTCTTCTTAGCTTTCTTCCCCCTATTCCAAAGCTGACCGGACCTCCAAGAAGACTTGGATTGATCCGACTTGGAAAAGGAAGACTTCTGTCCCTTAAAGTTATGAAAGGAATGAAAATTAGAATTCTAGCGACCCTTAGATCTATTATTTTTATCCTGGGGTAGGAAAGAACCCTTTCCACCTGTAATGTCAGTAATAGTTTCTGCCATACCTGGTCCAAACAAGGTTTTACCCTTATAAGGCACAGATAAAAGCTTGGATTTGGATGTAACATCTGCAGACCAAGATTTTAACCAGAGAGCTCTGCAAGCTAAAACAGTAAAACCAGAAATCTTAGCACCCAACCTAAGAACGTGCATGTTGGCATCACAAATAAAGGTATTGGCTAGCTTGAGAGCCTTGATCCTGTCTTGGATCTCCTCTATAGTAGTCTCTTCTAGAATAAGATTAGATAAATCATTGCACCAATAAGATGCTGCCCAAGCAATTGTAGCAATACTAGCAACATGTTGCCACTGTAATCCCTGATGAATGTACATCTACTTCAAAAAGCCTCAAACTTCTTATCCATGGGATCCTTGAAACAACAACTATCTTTAATAGGAATAGTAGTTCTCTTAGCCAAAGTAGAGATAGCTCCCTCTACCTTGGGCACCATGCGCCACGAGTTACAAATAGAGTCAGCAACAGGAAACATCTTTTTAAAAACAGGGGACGGGGAAAAAGGAATCCCTGGTTTATCCCATTCCTGAGTTATAATATCTGCCATACGGTCTAGAACTGGAAATACTTCCACAGATGAGGGTACATCATATACCCTATTAAGCTTACTAGACCTTTTTGGATTCTCCACAACAGATTCAGATTCTTCCAAAGTAGCAAGAACCTCCTTCAAAAGAACTCGAAGGTGTTCTAACTTAAATCTGAAATTAATCTTCTCTGAATCTGCAAAATTTGTCACTACAGTATCAGAATCAATTCCCCCTCAGAAGCCACTGAAGAATCATCCTCATCAGATAATTGAGACAATAAGAATTTTTCAAATGAATCAACTTCAGTGTCCATAATTGGGTATCAGTTCACAATTAACAAAAAAAATTAAATGCAAAATTAGGTTTATTTATATGAAGCAATAAAACATAAATAAGCACTTAAAATCCTCTGCTTTGCTGAGGTCTTACCCCTCCAGAAGTTGCTATCCCACTGGCACAGAAAACCGGACACACCCGGTAGCAAAAAAACATCTTCTTGTTACCGGAACATGTCAAATCCACTTGCCACTGAAGAAAGAAGAAAATACAGCTTCCACACTCGCCGCATCAAACTCCGATCTAACAGAGAAGCCGAAAACTGGAAGCGCCGAGGAGCGGTCACGTGACCGCAATAAAAAAAAAACTTTTTTTTTTAAATTGCCCCAAACAAAAACAATGTGAAACCTTACAGCAGCACAGCAAAAGTGATTGGGCCAATAAGTTAAGCTGAAAACAAGTAAGAAGTAAAACAAACACCTGTGAAACACTACATACACTCTCCCATCTCTGAGCCCCCAATAAAAAATGATGTCTCTTTTCACATAAAAGCAGTGCCCCTAAAACAGATTTAAATACTTACCACAAGGATTTAACCCCTATATCGCCGGGACCTTTAAACCTAGAAGGAAAAGCACTTACCTGTGGATCCTGCTCTGTCAGGCAGGAGCTGCTTTCTGAGGTGTGGCCTCTTTTGCTATATTTCATGCCACTGTTTCGCCGCTAAATGCGATTATGTAAAAAAATGTTAACTTTTTCACATATTTTGTGTTTCTCACTGAAATTATTTAAATACAAACAAACTTCAGGGAAGCGCTCTGACACTCACAGTGTGGTAGTAGCGGCAAACCGCAGTGATCTTTGCGTAAGAAAAAAAACCACCCCATCTTAACGTCACAATGACGTGTACACCACTGTCGGCGTGGTACTGGTGCAATGAACGGAGCGTTCCACCATCGCTCCAACAAATCAAAGACAGCCAACAATCGATGCACCCAGGCAGCGGACAATAAAAAGCCCCTAAACAGGCAGGTGAATAAATGCAGAATTTATTGCTCCAAATTTCTCCAAATAACATGTCACAGCAAAAACAATCACAGCTGTGGCACATGTAACAGCATATATTGAAAACAGACAGGCAGGCAGCTAAGGTCAAACACATTTCATATGTTACGACATGACTTTCTCAACTTTTATACACTGGATAAAACTCCTCCCATATACTAATGGTCAAATCCCAATGTTATGGGTAATTAAGCAGGTGAATATGGGTGATTTAAAGGGATATGTAATAATGCACTATAAACACACCTGTAAACAATATTCCAATAGATACAAAAGCACATGATACATATGTCAATTTCCCCACCATCATATTTTACTGAGTGTTATTGTGTGCAAACTAAAATCCAAGATTTAAAGTGACAGCAAGACTTATTATTGATCTACAAAAATTTTAACATCCCATTCTGAATTTAAGCCTGTGGGCATTCTGGTATCCAGCTGAAATATCCAGAAAACTTCTCTTTAACTGGGAAATTCTCCTCTATTACCCCCTCTGTGGTGTCTGTGAATCAGCTGGATACCCTGGAATGTCAACAGGGAACTATCAGAGTTGTGCTCTCTCCTGAAATTCAGGGAAATGGAAGTAGTGGACTACCTTTAGGGCCCGTGTAGTTTGTCCTATATACTGCCTATAGCACCCCCTACAGGTCAGAAGATAATGACATAACATGAGTTGCAAGTTATATGTTCCTGTATCTGAAAACTTTTCTTATTTGCAGTTGACACAAAACTAGTACCAAAAGAAGCATAAGAACAAGATTTACACCTCCTGCTCCCACACCCAGGTTTAATAGATAGCCAGTTTTCCTTTTTTTGCAATAGGCAGAATAGATGGAGACAGCATATTTCCTAATGTTTTCGCCTTCCTGGACACAAAACAGATACCTTCTTTTACTATACTTTGTAAACTTTCATCAATTTCCAAAATTGGAAGTGCTTTTCGCACTATGTTACATACTTTGCCATATTCTTCACTATACGTGGTAATGAACTTTGGATTTTTTTTATCAGTTCTATCAACATCACTTTTTATTATTTCAAGTGCTTCTCTACAATAGCCTCTTTCTATGAACCTGTCTGTTAAATCCTTAGAATGTTTAGAGTAACTCTGTTCACTTGTGCAATTTCTTTTAACCCTGATGTACTGACTTTTGGGGATGGACTTGATAATGTGTTTAGGATAGCATGATTTTGCATTCAGAATTGTATTACCCGCTATATCTTTTCGAAATAGCTCAACTTCAATACAATTTTTTTCAATATTAGAGCAAAGTCTAATGTCTAAAAAAGACATAGAAATCATACTATACTCCATCGTAAATTTTAGATTCATGGTATTACTCTGAAGATAGTTAAAAAATGGCTCTATAAGGTTAACAGGTCCCTTCCAAATCAACAAAATATCGTCGATATATATCGACCATAAAAATAAATATATTCCCTGAATGGATTCCCATCTCCATAGACATGGGACAGCTCCCACCAACCCAAATACAGGTTGGCATAGGAGGGGGAAAATGTTGCCCCATAGCTGTCCCACATCCCTGGAGATATAAATCCCTCTCAAATAGGAAAAAAAGTATGTGTTAATACATATTCAACAGAGACTTTAATAAATTGTTTCAAATTTTCATTATACCTAGAATAATTCTCAATAAAACATTAAATGGCCTGAATGCCCTTATCATGCGGGATGCAAGTATACAATGAGACCACATCTATAGTCACAAAAACATATTCTTCACGCCATTAAAGGCTCTCTACCTGTTTAATAACTTCTGTGGTATCCCTAATGTAACTTACCAAGTTCAAAACAAATGGTTGTAAATACCCATCCATCATTTCAGCAAGAGGCTCATTAAGTGAGCCTATCCCTGCCACTAAATTATTTAAAAACTGCATGGCATATATATATATATATATATATATATATATATATATATATATATATATATATATATCTACACGTTGTATTGAGTAAATGGAAAGGAAAATGTTGGGTTTCATGTCCCTTTAACTATAAAATGTCAAATAAGCTCATTTATACTGTTATTGCAACTTTTATTAAAGTTTTAATCTAGTTAACTTTAACTTAGATAGCAATTTTATTATTTTCTCCTTCCATTTTGCTATTTGCCTGTAATCAGGAACTCCAACAGAAGAGTCTACCTGAGGAGAAAGTCAGCTGGAGACTAGAATACCCAGCATTCCTTTATGCACTTTTACTCTTATAGTGCCAACAACATTGTGAGTTACCCACTTGGGATATTTTAAACTTGTCACTATACTTTAATATACTGTAAAGTCTACACTATGAGATGTACTTCTATACTTGATTTCCAGGGATCCTAAAGGGAGGCTTTTATATTCACCAGAAAGAACAACCTGGTTCAGTCAGCTGGCAACATCCAGCCTACCTTACATCCACTATTGTTTTGGTAGTGCCACCCTGATTGTGAGTTACCCATTTGGGATATTTATTTTCTCATTTTGAATATACAGTCTACACTATGAGGCGCCTTTTTGTGTTTTGTTTCCAAATAAGTTAAAGGGACAGTCAAATTCTAAATAAATGTTCATGATTCAAAAAGGGCATGCAATTTTAAACAACTTTCCAATTGACTTTTATCACCAATTTTGCTTTGTTCTCTTGGTATTCCTAGTTGAAAGCTAAACCTAGGTAGGCTCATATGCTAAATTATTAGACATTGAAGGCCGCCTCTAATCTGAATGCACTTTGAGAGTTTTTCACCACTAGAGGGTGTTAGTTCATGTTTGTCATATAGATAACATTGAGCTCACACACGTGAAGTTACCTAGGAGTCAGCACTGATTGGCTAAAATGGAAGTCTGACAAAAGAACTGAAATAAGGGGGCAGTTTGCAGAGGCACAGATACAAGGTAATTACAGCTGTAAAACGTGTATTATTATAACTGTGTTGGTTTTGCAAAACTGGAGAATGTGTTATAAAGGGATTATCTATCTTTTTAAACAACAAACATTCTGGTGTTGACTGTCCCTTTAATGATGCATATAAATAAGTTAATGAGATATTTAAAGTGTACATATTCTTCAATAAAATACCTAACAATTAATGAAAATGGGAGTAAAGCTAAACTAAAGAAATCAGTACTATCCTGGTTTTTAGACAAGAGCTAAAAGAAAGAGGTATTTATATTAATCGAGAAGGATGTCAGATATTCATTGTTTCAAGTAGAAATGTTGCAAAGTTTACAATGGAATATCAGAAAAGGTTTAAATAGAAAATGTAATTGCAAAAGACAAAATAATCATGAGAAATATGGCCCTGGGTGGAAAATATTTCAATAGAGGAAGAAAAAGGCAAGTGGTATATAACAATGAAAGCTGGTTACTTTCTGATAACTTTACATGCAATATAAAACCTCAACAAAAAGTCAAACCTAAATTAATAACAGGTACTGGAGAGGCTGTAAATTAATCTATCCCACTAAATAAAGATATTAAATGGAATAAATGCATAAATGGCTAATTCCCTAAAGAGAAATCTGTTCCATAATTAATCAATTATGATTTTAGTTTGCTAATAAATACAATATACAATCACATCAATCTTTAATGAAGTATTTAGTGTATGGTCTACATAAAATCTACAAACTATTAGGTAAATTGGTAGAAGAGGCTGTTACTGAATCTACTTAGTGATTCCAAACTTGTTTTAATTACTGAATACCATTTACCCCCATCTGGATCTAGTTTTTTTTATGCTTATATAACTGACAATTTCATTCATGCTCAACTATTAAATTATATGGTTTTCCAATGGGCCTAGTTTTTCCTCTAGACCCAGTATATTTAGAATAGGTGTGATCAAACAAGTCCTGCAGCCATACCCTGCATCACCTTGAAAGAGAAGAACATGTGTTTAAAAGTGAGAGGGACATTTATATCTGAGCTTCAGTAACTGGTATACAATTAAATGATTGATATAAGTAAATAAAGTATGTGCATACATATTGTGCTGCATGAAGCATTTTTAATTTGTAATATCAAACAATAAAAATATAGTTATGCAAGTTTAAAAAAAAAATACAGAGCAGAAAGTCAGAAGCCACTGGATAATAATAATGGTCTAAATCAGTAGTGATAAGAATGGATTTTCCAATAGGAGAGTGAATGACCTAGGATAGTGTTATAACTTGACCCGGTATGCAGTAAACCAATGAAGGTAATGGGTTTATGGGAAAGGGTCAGGGCCGCCACTAGAAATTTTGGGGCCCCTGACTCAACCATTGATCAGGGGACCCCCCCCCCTCCTTTGACATGTGCAATTTTTGACCAAGTGACTAAAACGTATATGCACTTTATTCTTAATTGTCTATTTAAACTTGGAAATGTTGTAAAGGTAGTAACATACAAACACAGAAACACACACACTCACACATAAGGATTCACATATAGACACTTTAGCAGACACACAAAGAAACACACTCAGACACAGAAACTCAAACAGACACTTAGCCCTTGTTTACATTGACCTGACAAGTAATGAGGTAAACTACAGTTTTGTAAAAAAAGGAGATTTAGAAAACAAAATATGGAGTTCTGATTTTTTTTTTGTAAAGGAAGATGACAACTAATTTATGACAACAGCATGCAGTGGCTGAAATGAAGGGCCCTGAACTGCCTAAACAATAATTTAAAGGTTAAATGGTGGAGTGGTTACTTCCGGAAAGGTCTTGTTAGTCTCAAAGTCTGTAGAAAGATGTGAATATTAGTAGTAAGGTCAAAATGTCCTAAAAAGGAACAGACAATGGACACACACACACAAACTCAAACTTGCACATACACCCAAGGAAACACCGACAGAGACAGCCTCAGAAAACACACAAAGACATATACACACATACACACACAGAAAACACACAAAGACATATACACACACACAGAGAGACAACCACATGAAAAGCACAGAAAGATATACATACACACACCCTCACTGAGACATCCACAGAATACACAGACATACATACATACATACACACAAACACCCTCACAGAAACACCCCTAGAAAAAGCTCAAAGACATATGCACACACCCTCACAGACATCCACAGAAAATGCAACAAAGACATACACACCCACCCTCACAGAGAGACACACAGATAAAAAATACATACACATAGAGACACAAACCAAAGCACAAAGACATAAACACATACACCCACAGAAACACTCACAGGAGGAAACATTTATGCACCTTGCATCCCCTAAATCAACAGTGTGTGACATGCATGATAAAAAAAAATGCAGAAATTAAGAGATCACTTTTTAAAGAATCATATTTGTAAATGTGCAAACAAAAATAATTCTGTGAATTCAAAATTGTACATTAATGATCTGGGTAGATGGCTAGATGAAGAAAAGTACCTTTAAAAGGTTGACATATGTTTGTTTGTTTTTTTCCCATTTTCCCCAACCAAGAGCACCACTTCAAATATAGTGTACAAATTTTCCCATCTGTCAGCTGTACTTATGGATTTTGAAAATGCTGTGCTCTATATGGTCTTGGTGGGACCATAAGCTGTGGTACTCATACCATTAGATCTGGTTAAATGCAGTATTTAGGCTTGTTGGTATGTATTTCAAAACTAAGTCAGCTGTAGTGTAAACTGAACAGTTTTAAGTTAACCTGTCTCATTTCAAACACTGAGCAATCTTAGTCTGAGAGTATAAAATTTTATGCAGATGTAAAAATCTTAGATAAAATGCCTCCTTGCATCTGGAAAGTCCTTGCATAAAGGGGGCAGTAAACTGGAATGTAATATATATATATATATATATATATATATATATATATATATATAAATATATATATAAAATGCATATCTGCCAAAAGGGCATCTACCATTTGTGTATTGAGGAGGAAACATTTCTGCATGGTTTTAAATATAGAATTTCTACAGCATTGTCAAATAATCATAAATACACTGCTGCTAAAAAAAAATGTTTTTATGGACCCCTGGCCCCACCATACAACTACTAACACACTGAAGTTACAATCCAAAATTGCACAAAGAAATAAAAAACATTTGCTAAGTAAGTCCTCTTCAAATGAAAGTGATCTGCCGTCTGACTCAGGCACACACTGTACAAAGTGCCAAGTTTGTCTCACACTGAGCATAGTGGTTTAGTGCACACTAAGAAATCCTCTCAAATGCTAATACTTTACTACTTGTAATAACATTTCCCATGATCAATTAGCACTCTGCTGTAGTACCCACTGGTGGCTGCCAAAATTTAAAAAAAAAAAAACATTTTTTTTTTTTTTTTAAGTTCTTGCCTCATGGGGCCCCCCTGGCTCATTGGGCCCCTGACAGGAGTCACCCCTTTCACCCCCTGATGGCGGCCCTGGAAAGGGTTAACTAATTGCTAGTTACTCTGATAAATTCTGAACTGTGGCAGTATCTGGTTACCTAGAGACCAGTCCAATAGTGTGTGCAGAAGATCTCATGATACATATGCATTTCAGAATCATCTGCAGATGCTACTGGCATCCAGTCTTGTACTCCCAAATTCAGAAAGGTGCCTGGGATGCTCATCCTTCTGTACTACAGCTACATCCAACCTCTATTTTAGGGAAACTTGCAGTATCTTTTTAAAATAGTCCTCCAACCGCTTCATGACACTCTCAGAAATAAAGGTTGGCTTCAACCTACCCAGGCATATGACATTTGAATATACAAGACTAAAGAGCTTTCTTCTCAGTTGGGGTTTCCAACCTGAATTGCACCGACCCCGAACACTCTGGGAAATAACTTGGCAACAAGGAAACAAACTACATAGGCCCCTATCAATACACTACACCTTAATAGGAAACTCAGACTCTGAGAATAAGCTCCCTCATTTACTCAAATGGGAAGCGGTTCTGAATGAGACCGTACCCCCACAGGCATGGCAACATGTAATCTCTCTCACCAAAAAAGCACTACACTGTGTTACACTCTTTGAAACTTATTATAAACTCTTAACGCATTGGTACCTCACCCCTGCTAGACTGAACAAAATGTTTGACTCTGCATCTCCCCTATGCTGGCGTAATTGTGGCAGAAAAGGAGACTCTTTACACATATGGTGGGAATGCCCCAAGCTGAGACCCTTATGGAATACTTGTTTCCGTACACTAACGGGACTAGGCATAACACTTCCCATAACTCCATCCAATGCCCTTTTACACATAGGCACTTCTAAACTACCTAAGCACCAAGCATACCTGGCAATCTATTTACTAACAGCTACTAAAGCGACTATAGCCAAGGCATGGAAAACCGAGACGCCCCCAAAATGGTCATGCATTCTAAATTATATGGCATATATCTACAACATGGAGAAACCTATCTTTTACTCCCTAAATAATTCGGACCTGTTTGAACTAGTGTGGGCAGACTGGCAATCCTGCCACACCATTGCTTGGTCCCCGAATACTAGCGTAAACACGCATTAGATGACCTCTGCTATATACCCTCTGCAAAAGAACTATCTCCCTTCCTCTAGCACCACTTCCTCCCTTCCCCTTCTCTCCAGCCCTTTCCCCATCCCAACTAACCTACCTTTTCTGATAAGAGCTATACCACGCTCACTTTCCATTTTATGAATACATCCCAACTTGAAATGTTGAAATTGTTTCAATTCTCTGTTTGTATATCTTGTAGGGGCCTGCGTGCTCCACAAACATTCACTATGTTAGTTCTGTAATTGTGAATATTATTTATCAATAAAAAAAATTTGAAATTTTTTTTTGAAAAAAATAAAAATAAAGAAGTTGGATTTAAAAAAAATAAATAAAAAAAAATAAAAAATAGTCCTCCAACCTCTATTTTAGGGAAACTTGCAGTATCTTTTTAAAATAGTCATTTTGAGATTTTAAATGGACTTGTGTGTTCGTTAACTTTTAATGTATTAACTGTTAATGTTAACCTTCAATGGTGCATTTACTTGAAATGATCTAGGATTGCAATACAAGGAATTTTTAAAAAAATATTTATGTCTAAAATGATATTTTAAAGGGATATTAAACTGTTGGGTACAACTACACTAGTATGGTTCCTACTCTCCATGCTATTGTTTTCCTCCTATATTTTTCATCTCTTAAAAAAAAACATTTTCTTATTTTAACCCATTATAGGTACCGGTTGGTTAAGCTTCAACTCTTCATTTTGGGCTCTGCCATACCAGGGCCACTGCTTGCATTTGATGGGCCTGATGGCAAGACAAATTTGCCCCCTGTATTCAGTGTTTCCTATATAAAGAATAGCACTGTATATTACACCTCCTGATACCATAAACACTTCTTCCTAAACAAACTACTGCATTTATATTTCACCTTCTCATACACTCACCACTTATGAGAGTGCGGGGCGGGAGCCCTCTTGACCTGCCTGGAGCACACATATTCTTGCACCCTGAAGCAGTGCACATTCATAGATCTTTGATATTGGCAGATTTTTGCCGGCTATAACTTGCACTATAGTTTAGTACATACAGAGGCTTTATATTTTTGTAGTTTTCCAATTTAAAAGTTACAGAACAAATATAAAAAAAGCCTTCAGGAATAATTGAGAGCAATGCAGCCTGAGCCACTGCAAAAGTGTTCACTTAACGCTCTGCATTGTGCACAATAAACTCTGTCACAGCGTGCAAGAATATGTGTGCTCCAAGATGGCAATGCCCAGTATGAAAATACTGAGCTTCACCAGCCAGCACATGTAAAGGGTTAAAATAAAGAGAACTGCAGACACAGGGGGAAAACAATGGAATGGCGAGTAGTAACCATTTTGTTGCAGATATACCAAACTGTTTAATGTCCATGTAAAATGAAATATACCATGTTCTTGTAATCTACACACCACTTTTCAAAAATAGGCTGTGGGTATTAAAGCCACTCAAAGAATGTATTGCCCAAACCATTATGTTCAATGGTGGCTCACTCCAAGCTGCTTATTGACTCAGAGCAAGATACACTGTACATGATCTTCACAACTTGCAGCCTTTGAATAAGGATTCCCCTGATTTGCTTAGTTTGAAAGAACCTGGTAGAAGACTGGAGACTGCAGGAACAGTGTAAGTTTATTTTTTTTTAAAAAAGCATTTGAAGGAATAATGTATGTTTTTAAATGTTTCCCTGTACTGCAGTCTTCCTATGGAATTTGAATGGATGAATTAATGGATCACTTTAATGCACCTTTCATGTCTGGTGAATACTGACACAAAATATGTAACCTTGCTTCCTTTCTGTGAGTAGCGCTGACACAAGTCATTCTCATCCTATCAGCAGCATTAGAGAGAATATATATTCTCAACAAGCTCCCAAGAAACAATAGCTGGAATGGACAAAGCTAAACTCTGCAACCTGTTACATTACAGTGATTATTTACTTTTTAATTCTTGCAGTAAAGCAGTTTGACCTTTATTCTTTCCTGGTTTTGTGTTTTACATAAAAAAAATGCTTTTTTAATATGCAGAACATTTCCATATAGAATAAAACAGACATATTCATATGGTTGCTAAGAAACCACAATAAATCCCAAATGAAAGAGTAAGGGAGTTGAACCAATTATTTTGTTGAATAACCCACTTATTTTGTTGTCTGGCTGAGATACCTAGCAATTTCAACACCCACATTTACTTCTACTTTCAATGTATGAAACTCGGTACAGCAAAGCCTTCAAGCTGTTAAAGGTGGCATTTGCGCACACAGTTATAATCCCCATTACTTTTCTGACATTTCATTCTGCAGGTCAGAGACTGAAACGAGAAGCAACGTTATACTTTAATTTATTGTTAAGCAAGTTCAGCAAATCAGATACAATTGTTCATCATGGTGAATATATCTTAAAGTGAAGGTAAAGTTATTTACTATTGAGGGCAACCAAGTGTATATCCTATGAACCTTAATCTAGTCGCTAGGTTATTTTATCAATAACTCCCATATTTTATAAATTTTTTTTATTTTAAATTCCCTACCGTTTTGGTTCCTAACTCCTCCCAAGCCCTTCTTCCGTGTTAAAGTTGTGAACGCGCATATGAGATACGTGGAGAGCGGGTGGGACCGCTCTCCACGTCTCTCATATGCGCATTCACGATTAAAAAATTCAGTTGCGCATGCGTTACTCTAGTGGGTTATGCGCTCCTCGAGTTTGGTTTTCCACTGCGCATGCGATAATCGGTGAGCCTGCTTCAAGTGTGAAACGGGAGCGTGCATTTGAGGATGACGTCGGCTGACGGCCGCCTAACGGCCAGAATATCAATTGGCCAAAAAAAAAAAACGTGACCTACTGTGATTTTTTTTTTTTTTCGGGCTGAATTTAGGGAACGCGTGTAACAAACTTTAGAAAGGTAATAACTGTATTTTTAATAAAAAATATAAAAAATGATGAATGAAACTTATATTTAATTTGCACACATAATGCTATAGTTTATAGTGATTAGGCTAACTTTACCTTCACTTTAAATAGCAAACAGAAATGTTTATCTATGCACTTTGTACCCAGTACAATGTATTAAACAATTGACTGTAAGGCACACAGTGGGAACAAAAAAATATATAATAAAAACAAATAGCATTTTTTTTCTGTGAGTGCTGTCTTTGCCAAAAGAATGTTGATCATAATGTCAGGGTGAATATTCATTGGGAAATATTTTTAGTATAATTTAGATTTTACACCTCAATATTACTTCAAAGGGACATAACAATCTAAATTGAAATTTGCTTGAGTGTGCATTTTAATTTTTCATTTGTAACATGTAACAATAGATTTATATTTCATCAGCATATGCACATATGCTGTGCATGCCCTGTACACCCTTATTCAGACACTATGGGGTCAATTTATTAAACCCTGGCGGACACGCCCTGCATCGCTAAATGATGACAGCATATGCTTTTGGCATTTAAAGTCAAAGTCCAAAAAAAATTTCATGATTCAAATAGGGCATGTCATTTTAAACAACTTTCCAATTTACTTGTATCACCAATTTTGCTTTATTCTCTTGGTATTCTTAGTTGAAAGCTAAACCTAGGAGCTTTGTATGCTAATTTCTCAGACCTTAAAGGCCGCCTCAAATCTAAATGCATTTTGACAGTTTTTCACCACTAGAGAGCATTAGTTCATGTGTTTCAACATTGAGCTCATGCACGTGAATTTACAGAGGAGTGAGCACTGATTGGCTAAAATGCAAGTCTGTCAAAAGAACTGAAATAAGGGGGCAGTCTACAGAGGGTTAGATACAAGGTAATCACAGAGGTAAAATGTGTATTATAACAGTGTTGGTTATGCAAAACTGGGGAATGGGTAATTAAGGGATTATCTATCTTTTAAAACAACAAAAAACATAATTTATGTAAGAACTTACCTGATAAATTCATTTCTTTCATATTAACAAGAGTCCATGAGCTAGTGACGTATGGGATATACATTCCTACCAGGAGGGGCAAAGTTTCCCAAACCTTAAAATGCCTATAAATACACCCCTCACCACACCCACAAATCAGTTTAACGAATAGCCAAGAAGTGGGGTGATAAGAAAAAGTGCGAAGCATATAAAATAAGGAATTGGAATAATTGTGCTTTATACAAAAAAATCATAACCACCACAAAAAAGGATGGGGCCTCATGGACTCTTGTTAATATGAAAGAAATGAATTTATCAGGTAAGTTCTTACATAAATTATGTTTTCTTTCATGTAATTAACAAGAGTCCATGAGCTAGTGACGTATGGGATAATGACTACCCAAGATGTGGATCTTTCCACACAAGAGTCACTAGAGAGGGAGGGATAAAATAAAGACAGCCAATTCCTGCTGAAAATAATCCACACCCAAAATAAAGTTTAACAAAAAACATAAGCAGAAGATTCAAACTGAAACCGCTGCCTGAAGAACTTTTCTACCAAAAACTGCTTCAGAAGAAGAAAATACATCAAAATGGTAGAATTTAGTAAAAGTATGCAAAGAAGACCAAGTTGCTGCTTTGCAGATCTGGTCAACCGAAGCTTCATTCCTAAACGCCCAGGAAGTAGATACTGACCTAGTAGAATGAGCTGTAATTCTTTGAGGCGGAGTTTTACCCGACTCAACATAGGCAAGATGAATTAAAGATTTCAACCAAGATGCCAAAGAAATGGCAGAAGCTTTCTGGCCTTTCCTAGAACCGGAAAAGATAACAAATAGACTAGAAGTCTTACGGAAAGATTTCGTAGCTTCAACATAATATTTCAAAGCTCTAACAACATCCAAAGAATGCAATGATTTCTCCTTAGAATTCTTAGGATTAGGACATAATGAAGGAACCACAATTTCTCTACTAATGTTGTTGGAATTCACAACTTTAGGTAAAAATTCAAAAGAAGTTCGCAACACCGCCTTATCCTGATGAAAAATCAGAAAAGGAGACTCACACGAAAGAGCAGATAATTCAGAAACTCTTCTAGCAGAAGAGATGGCCAAAAGGAACAAAACTTTCCAAGAAAGTAATTTAATGTCCAATGAATGCATAGGTTCAAACGGAGGAGCTTGAAGAGCTCCCAGAACCAAATTCAAACTCCAAGGAGGAGAAATTGACTTAATGACAGGTTTTATACGAACCAAAGCTTGTACAAAACAATGAATATCAGGAAGAATAGCAATCTTTCTGTGAAAAAGAACAGAAAGAGCAGAGATTTGTCCTTTCAAAGAACTTGCGGACAAACCCTTATCCAAACCATCCTGAAGAAATTGTAAAATTCTCGGTATTCTAAAAGAATGCCAAGAAAAATGATGAGAAAGACACCATGAAATATAAGTCTTCCAGACTCTATAATATATCTCTCGAGATACAGATTTACGAGCCTGTAACATAGTATTAATCACGGAGTCAGAGAAACCTCTATGACCAAGAATCAAGCGTTCAATCTCCATACCTTTAAATTTAAGGATTTCAGATCCGGATGGAAAAAAGGACCTTGTGACAGAAGGTCTGGTCTTAACGGAAGAGTCCATGGCTGGCAAGATGCCATCCGGACAAGATCCGCATACCAAAACCTGTGAGGCCATGCCGGAGCTATTAGCAGAACAAACGAGCATTCCCTCAGAATCTTGGAGATTACTCTTGGAAGAAGAACTAGAGGCGGAAAGATATAGGCAGGATGATACTTCCAAGGAAGTGATAATGCATCCACTGCCTCCGCCTGAGGATCCCGGGATCTGGACAGATACCTGGGAAGTTTCTTGTTTAGATGAGAGGCCATCAGATCTATCTCTGGAAGCCCCCACAATTGAACAATCTGAAGAAATACCTCTGGGTGAAGAGACCATTCGCCCGGATGCAACGTTTGGCGACTGAGATAATCCGCTTCCCAATTGTCTACACCTGGGATATGAACCGCAGAGATTAGACAGGAGCTGGATTCCGCCCAAACCAAAATTTGAGATACTTCTTTCATAGCCAGAGGACTGTGAGTCCCTCCTTGATGATTGATGTATGCCACAGTTGTGACATTGTCTGTCTGAAAACAAATGAACGATTCTCTCTTCAGAAGAGGCCAAAACTGAAGAGCTCTGAAAATTGCACGGAGTTCCAAAATATTGATCGGTAATCTCACCTCCTGAGATTCCCAAACTCCTTGTGCCGTCAGAGATCCCCACACAGCTCCCCAACCTGTGAGACTTGCATCTGTTGAAATTACAGTCCAGGTCGGAAGAACAAAAGAAGCCCCCTGAATTAAACGATGGTGATTTGTCCACCACGTTAGAGAGTGTCGAACAATCGGTTTTAAAGATATTAATTGAGATATCTTCGTGTAATCCCTGCACCATTGGTTCAGCATACAGAGCTGAAGAGGTCGCATGTGAAAACGAGCAAAGGGGATCGCGTCCGATGCAGCAGTCATAAGACCTAGAATTTCCATGCATAAGGCTACCGAAGGGAATGATTGTGACTGAAGGTTTCGACAAGCTGTAATCAATTTTAGACGTCTCTTGTCTGTTAAAGACAGAGTCATGGACACTGAATCTATCTGGAAACCCAGAAAGGTTACCCTTGTTTGAGGAATCAAAGAACTTTTTGGTAAATTGATCCTCCAACCATGATCTTGAAGAAACAACACAAGTCGATTCGTATGAGACTCTGCTAAATGTAAAGACGGAGCAAGTACCAAGATATCGTCCAAATAAGGAAATACCACAATACCCTGTTCTCTGATTACAGACAGAAGGGCACCGAGAATCTTTGTGAAAATTCTTGGAGCTGTAGCAAGGCCAAACGGTAGAGCCACAAATTGGTAATGCTTGTCTAGAAAAGAGAATCTCAGGAACTGATAATGATCTGGATGAATCGGAATATGCAGATATGCATCCTGTAAATCTATTGTGGACATATAATTCCCTTGCTGAACAAAAGGCAATATAGTCCTTACAGTTACCATCTTGAACGTTGGTATCCTTACATAACGATTCAATAATTTTAGATCCAGAACTGGTCTGAAGGAATTCTCCTTCTTTGGTACAATGAAGAGATTTGAATAAAACCCCATCCCCTGTTCCGGAACTGGAACTGACATAATTACTCCAGCCAACTCTAGATCTGAAACACAATTCAGAAATGCTTGAGCTTTCACTGGATTTACTGGGACATGGGAAAGAAAAAATCTCTTTGCAGGAGGTCTCATCTTGAAACCAATTCTGTACCCTTCTGAAACAATGTTCTGAATCCAAAGATTGAGAACAGATTTGATCCAAATTTCTTTGAAAAAACGTAACCTGCCCCCTACCAGCTGAACTGGAATGAGGGCCGTACCTTCATGTGAACTTAGAAGCAGGCTTTGCCTTTCTAGCAGGCTTGGATTTATTCCAGACTGGAGATGGTTTCCAAACTGAAACTGCTCCTGAGGACGAAGGATCAGGCTTTTGTTCTTTGTTGAAACGAAAGGAACGAAAACGATTGTTAGCCCTGTTTTTACCTTTAGACTTTTTATCCTGTGGTAAAAAAGTTCCTTTCCCACCAGTAACAGTTGAAATAATAGAATCCAACTGAGAACCAAATAATTTGTTTCCCTGGAAAGAAATGGAAAGTAGAGTTGATTTAGAAGCCATATCAGCATTCCAAGTCTTAAGCCATAAAGCTCTTCTGGCTAAGATAGCCAGAGACATAAATCTAACATCAACTCTAATAATATCAAAAATGGCATCACAGATGAAATTATTAGCATGCTGGAGAAGAATAATAATATCATGAGAACCACGATTTGTTACTTGTTGCGCTAGAGTTTCCAACCAAAAAGTTGAAGCTGCAGCAACATCAGCCAATGATATAGCAGGTCTAAGAAGATTACCTGAACATAGATAAGCTTTTCTTAGAAAAGATTCAATTTTTCTATCTAAAGGATCCTTAAACGAGGTACCATCTGACGTAGGAATGGTAGTACGTTTAGCAAGGGTAGAAATAGCCCCATCAACTTTAGGGATTTTGTCCCAAAATTCTAACCTGTCAGGCGGAACAGGATATAATTGCTTAAAACGTTTAGAAGGAGTAAATGAATTACCCAATTTATCCCATTCCTTAGCAATTACTGCAGAAATAGCATTAGGAACAGGAAAGACTTCTGGAATAACCGCAGGAGCTTTAAAAACCTTATCCAAACGTATAGAATTAGTATCAAGAGGACTAGAATCCTCTATTTCTAAAGCAATTAGTACTTCTTTAAGTAAAGAGCGAATAAATTCCATCTTAAATAAATATGAAGATTTATCAGCATCAATCTCTGAGACAGAATCCTCTGAACTAGAAGAGTCCAAAGAATCAGAATGATGGTGTTCATTTAAAAATTCATCTGTAGAGAGAGAAGATTTAAAAGACTTTTTACGTTTACTAGAAGGAGAAATAACAGACAAAGCCTTCTTTATGGATTCAGAAACAAAATCTCTTATGTTATCAGGAACATTCTGCACCTTAGATGTTGAGGGAACTGCAACAGGCAATGGTACATCACTAAAGGAAATATTATCTGCTTTAACAAGTTTGTCATGACAATTATTACAAACAACAGCTGGAGAAATAGCTACCAAAAGTTTACAGCAGATACACTTAGCTTTGGTAGATCCAGCAGGCAGTGGTTTTCCTGTAGTATCTTCTGGCTCAGATGCAACGTGAGACATCTTGCAATATGTAAGAGAAAAAACAACATATAAAGCAAAATAAATCAAATTCCTTATAAGACAGTTTCAGGAATGGGAAAAAAATGCCAAACATCAAGCTTCTAGCAACCAGAAGCAAATGAAAATGAGACTGAAATAATGTGGAGACAAAAGCGACGCCCATATTTTTTGGCGCCAAATAAGACGCCCACATTATTTGGCGCCTAAATGCTTTTGGCGCCAAAAATGACGCCACATCCGGAACGCCGACATTTTTGGCGCAAAATAACGTTAAAAAATGACGCAACTTCCGGCGACACGTATGACGCCGGAAACGGAAATGAATTTTTGCGCCAAAAAAAATCCGCGCCAAAAATGACGCAATAAAATGAAGCATTTTCAGCCCCCCGCGAGCCTAACAGCCCACAGGGAAAAAAGTCAAATTTTTGAGGTAAGACAAAATATGATAATTTAAAGCATAATCCCAAATATGAAACTGACTGTCTGGAAATAAGGAAAGTTGAACATTCTGAGTCAAGGCAAATAAATGTTTGAATACATATATTTAGAACTTTATAAATAAAGTGCCCAACCATAGCTTAGAGTGTCACAGAAAATAAGACTTACTTACCCCAGGACACTCATCTACATGTTTGTAGAAAGCCAAACCAGTACTGAAACGAGAATCAGTAGAGGAAATGGTAAATATAAGAGTATATCGTCGATCTGAAAAGGGAGGTAAGAGATGAATCTCTACGACCGATAACAGAGAACCTTATGAAATAGACCCCGTAGAAGGAGATCACTGCATTCAATAGGCAATACTCTCCTCACATCCCTCTGACATTCACTGCACGCTGAGAGGAAAACCGGGCTCCAACTTGCTGCGGAGCGCATATCAACGTAGAATCTAGCACAAACTTACTTCACCACCTCCCTTGGAGGCAAAGTTTGTAAAACTGATTTGTGGGTGTGGTGAGGGGTGTATTTATAGGCATTTTAAGGTTTGGGAAACTTTGCCCCTCCTGGTAGGAATGTATATCCCATACGTCACTAGCTCATGGACTCTTGTTAATTACATGAAAGAAATTCTGGTGTTGACTGTCCCTTTAACATTGCACAAGTATTTCACAAAAAAAATGCTTATGCAATGCCGCCCCCTGCACATTCGCGGCCAATCCACTAGCAGGGGATGTAAATCATCCCGATCATATCTGATCAGGATGATTGCAGTCTGCCACCTAAAAGGTGACGGACAAGTTAAGGAGCAGCGGTCTTACGACTGCTGCTTCTTTACTTCAGTTTACGGATCGCCGGAAACTTTGGGCAAATTAGGCAGCATCCGCTGCTTATTAAATACGCCCCTATGCCAGTTCTGAATGCAAGTTGTCATATGAATCAGGTCAGTGATTACTTCATTTGGTTTGAATGCTGGTGCACAGGCATGCACAGCAAATGTGCACATGCCACTGATACTGTAATAGCCTTTACTAGAAGCATCTTTTCTAACATAAATATACTGTAATAATGTTTCTATTTAACACTGAAATGCACTCATTTATATCTCAGTATTGACCACTGTGTTCCAGTATTTTTTAATTGTACTCAAACCATTGTGTTTCAATTTAAAATAATTGGGAGAGTTACAATGCATGCAATTTAATTCAACATAATACTATAGTGTACATGTATTATATGTGTGCTGGAGGTCTTTACTCAGATTCTAGGTAATGCATGTTTTTATGTGCATGTGTTTATGTGCATGTGTTTATGTGCATGTTTTTATTTGCATGTTTTTATGTGCATGTGTTTATGTGCATGTTTTTATGTGCATGTGTTTATGTGCATGTGTTTATGTGCATGTTTTATGTGCATGTGTTTATGTGCATGTGTTTATGTGCATGTGTTTATGTGCATGTGTTTATGTGCATGTGTTTATGTGCATGTTTAAATACATTGAAGCCAGGAAATGTCAAACATAACTCTGCAGTGCACCACTGGAATGTTTTTTATAATTGTATCACATTTTACATCATAAATATGTCATATATGATATCATTGAATGATCAATTACATTATTTAACCAGGGCTAAAATATGTGGTCAAAAATTCCAGATGAATACTGTGCTGAAGAGACTTGGGGACGGGGGTGGGGGGTGAAGCTAAACACTGGTGCTTGAGTTTTAGTCACATTTCTTACTGCCTAAAAAAGGTTTACCTAACCTGCTCCAAAAAAAATAAATATTCCAACAGAAAATGTTTGCTAAATGGTATTTATTTAAACTTGCTTGCTTTGAAGACATATGAATATATGGTAGGAGGTATATATATATATATATATATATAAGAGAAAACAATAATCCAGCCAGCACAAAAGTATGTAAAAACAAAGTTTCTTTATTTAATCTTGGATTAAAAAACGCAAATTAGGCGCTTTCACAGGATGAGTTGTTTAACATGTTTATTTATTAACAGTATTTATATATATATGTTATGGGTAAAGTCAGATATTGGGTAATCCTAGGATTTCCTGGGTAAAACAGACATTACCCAAGCGGCTGTGGGTAAAGCCTGATATAAGATCATAAATCCCCTCAAAAAGCGGAGTCACTGCATCAAACATATATACGATGCACTGTAATGTCCCATCTTTACTATCTTTTTTGCCTCTGCCTGGGGGGGGGGTTCAAAGGGGTTGGATGCCAGAGTAACGGCAGGGTGCCTTCCCTGAATTCCCCAGGCGGAGGCAAAATAAATAGTGTAGATGGGGTAATAACAGTACATCGGGCTTTGCCCACAGTTACTTGGGTAATGCCTTTTTTTCCTGGGTAATCCTAGAATTACCCGGATTTCTTACTTTATATATATATATATATATATATATATATAAAATCATTTAAAAAATATTCTCCTCGTACCCTTTGTTGGAAGGCAAAAGCTAGCTGCTGACTGGTGGCTACACATATATGCTTTTTTGTCATTGGCTCTCCAGATGTGTTCAGCTAGTTTCCAGAAGTGCATTACTGCTTAGGAGATGGCTTTATATGCTAACAATTGTGCATGTATAAAATTGTCTAAGACATTAGGGCATTTTTGTTTTTGCTTTTATTCCCTTTGATTAAACATTTTATAATTATTCATTTAATGACCCTTTAAAAAAAACATGCACATGCTATTAACAAAGAACATGGAAGACAGAGCTGGAGTTTATTAACTATAAGTACAGTATATAAATTCCCCAGCCTTTACATGTTAGAGAGAGAAAGTTATCAGTGTATTTTTTATTATTATCATTATTAATAATAACAATCATTGAATTACGTGCAGCCAATCTTAGAATACTGTTGCATAACTATTTTTTCCTTTGCATATTTTTTATTTCATTTTAGTTTTCTCTTACAGGTAGAGCAATGAAAGATTTATTTCTTTATTTCTATCCTGAAACTGTATAACAGCTTGCTTTAAAATTTTAATGAACCGTGATAATTATTTTTAATGACTTACTCGCTTTCTTTTTTTTTTTTGCCTTAAAGAAAATATAGTAGATTAAAAATATATTGTTTTGTCAGTGGAAGCACTTTTCTTTTTCTTTCTTTTTTTCCATAGCACCTATAACAAGCTTCTCTCATCAATTTAATAATTTTAATTTAAAACTGATTTTACTATCCAGTAATTTTCTTGCAGAGACAACAATAGCCTCTGGCTGAGTGTTCCGTTCTTCTTAATTATTTTTTGATCCTGCGTTGAGCTGACATTCTGGCGATATCCTAGGGCAGTAGTTCCCTTTGAATCCAACATAATCAAATTTGCTTGGGTACGAAACAGTCATAATTAATACTGAACACTCTCATGAATTAAATATAAAAATTTCCCGGCAATATAAGTTTGAACTTTTTATTTAGGATACAGGAATTTAATGAAAAAGTGTGATTCAGTTTCTCTGTCTTTGTAAAAAAATATTTATTTTTATTTAACATCAAGCTAATTAATAAGGGTAAATATATGTCAAGCGTGCTAAAGGTACATCAAACTAATTAATAAGGGTAAATATATGTCAAGCGTGCTAAAGGTACATCAAACTAATTAATAAGGGTAAATATATGTCAAGCGTGTTAAAGGTACATCAAACTAATTAATAAGGGTAAATATATGTCAAGCGTGCTAAAGGTACATCAAAGTAATTAATAAGGGTAAATATATGTCAAGCGTGTTAAAGGTACATCAAGCTAATTAATAAGGGTAAATATATGTCAAGCGTGCTAAAGGTACATCAAACTAATTAATAAGGGTAAATATATGTCAAGCGTGTTAAAGGTACATCAAACTAATTAATAAGGGTAAATATATGTCAAGCGTGCTAAAGGTACATCAAACTAATTAATAAGGGTAAATATATGTCAAGCGTGTTAAAGGTACATCAAACTAATTAATAAGGGTAAATATATGTCAAGTGTGCTAAAGGTACATCAAACTAATTAATAAGGGTAAATATATGTCAAGCGTGTTAAAGGTACATCAAACTAATTAATAAGGGTAAATATATGTCAAGCGTGCTAAAGGTACATCAAACTAATTAATAAGGGTAAATATATGTCAAGCGTGCTAAAGGTACATCAAACTAATTAATAAGGGTAAATATATGTCAAGCGTGCTAAAGGTACATCAAGCTAATTAATAAGGGTAAATATATGTCAAGCGTGCTAAAGGTACATCAAACTAATAAATAAGGGTAAATATATGTCAAGCGTGCTAAAGGTACATCAAACTAATTAATAAGGGTAAATATATGTCAAGCGTGCTAAAGGTACATCAAAGTAATTAATAAGGGTAAATATATGTCAAGCGTGCTAAAGGTACATCAAAGTAATTAATAAGGGTAAATATATGTCAAGCGTGCTAAAGGTACATCAAAGTAATTAATAAGGGTAAATATATGTCAAGCGTGTTAAAGGTACATCAAGCTAATTAATAAGGGTAAATATATGTCAAGCGTGTTAAAGGTACATCAAACTAATTAATAAGGGTAAATATATGTCAAGCGTGCTAAAAGTACATCAAACTAATTAATAAGGGTAAATATATGTCAAGCGTGCTAATGGTACATCAAGCTAATTAATAAGGGTAAATATATGTCAAGCGTGCTAAAGGTACATCAAACTAATTAATAAGGGTAAATATATGTCAAGCGTGCTAAAGGTACATCAAAGTAAAAATGATGATGATCAAAAAGGTTGATAAGTGGTCTTCTTGTAAAGAAGAGATAATTTATTGAGCGTCACATCACCTATATTTTTCATGGGGGGGGCATTCCTGCCATTAAAGGGACGTGAAACCCCCTTTTTTCTTTAATGATTCAGATAGAGCATACATTTTCAAACAACTTTCCTGTTTACTTCTATTATCAATTTTGTTTATTTCTCTTGGTATTCTTTTTTGAAGGAGGAGTAATGCGCTACTGGGAGCTAGCTGAAAACATTAGTAAGCCATTAACAAGAGGCATATAAGTGGAGCCTTCAATCTGCAGCTTGCTTCCAGCTCCTGAGTCTACCTAGGTATTCTTTTCAACAAAGGATACCAAGTGAACTAAATAAACTAGATAATAGCAGTAACTTGGAAGATTTTGGGTTTCACATCCCTTTAAAAGGAACACTGAACCCAATTTGTTTCTTTTGTGATTCAGATAGAGCATGCAATTTTAAGCAACTTTCGAATTTACTCCTAGTATCACATTTTCTTTATTCTCTTGGTATCTTTATTTGAAATGCAAGAATGTAAGTTTAGATGCTGGCCCATTTTTGGTGAACAACCTGGGTTATCCTTGCTCATTGGTGGATAAATTCATCCACCAATAAAAAAGTGCTATCCAGAGTTCTGAACCCCAAAAAAAGCTTAGATGCCTTCTTTTTCAAATAAAGATAGCAAGAGAACGAAGAAACATTGATAATAGGAGTAAATTAGAAAGTTGCTTAAAATTGCATGCTCTATCGGAATCATGAAAGAAAAAAATTGGGTTCAGTGTCCCTTTAATATGTATAGTTACATGAGGTGCCCAATACTTCATATCTCCAACATCAAACGCAAACTGCTAGCAACTAGAATTAAAACTGGAACAACTTATGTAAATGTTTATAATTGTAAAATATATATAGTATATGTCTGTTTTGCTGTGGTAAAGAAGTCTCGCTGGATAGAATGAAATGCGTTTTGGGATAATTGCAGAGGCAAATGAGATGCTGACCATGGATGTCCTGAGGCATTCAGGAGGCCTAGTCAGGGTTTTTCACCTGCACTTAGGCCCAATTTATGTAACTCATAAAGACTCTATTGTCCTTGTGAATAATCTCATCAGCTTCTTTCACATGCACCCAGATGTCAATCTCAGATACATTGCAAATTATTTTGGACTGAGATTTATGTCCCTTTAACTCCACTTACCTAGTTGTTTTGTGAAATTGTAAGTTTAAGCGGAGTTTAAATAGAATTTATTAAATGTGCAATGTTTTTTTTATATAAAAGATTCAATTGTATTTGATAGTGATACAGTAAGTATAAAAATATACAATTTCACAAGAACACAATAAAGTGCGGCCATTTTTAACCAGGACTTTTAAATCTAAAACTTGTAGTAGATTTGTCCACAAATTATTTCCACCAGCAAAAACAGAACCCATGACTTGTACAACCTAAGCAAACAGAAGAGCCAATCACAGAACAAGAGGTAAAAGATGCTATAGAGGACCTACCTTTGCATAAAAGCCGAGTCACCCAGATTTTCAAACGCATATAACACTCTCTTCAAATTGATTTGTCAAACTAACCTTTTGCCAGCTCGTAATACTGGATGTTTTCAACACAGCATTGCCAAAGCCAAGCAAGGCACAAGCTGATCCAGGTAACTATCTCCCTATTTCCTTGCTCAAGTACAACATAAGAAATGATGCAAAAATCTTGGGTTAAAATAATTAATTCAGTTTAACTACAATTGATTCATGTTGATTAGACAGGCTTTGTTAACAGGGAGGTGCGGCCCGGGATATACCATGCCAGCTAGTAGGGGGCACAAATCATCTTGATCAGCTAAATTGGAAATTCTTTAGTTCCTCCTAAAAGAAATGATGGTTTTGTCCCCCAAATAATACACAGAATTTTGAGCCTATACACTAATCCAACCGCAAGGGTTTAGCTAATAAGCTTAAAATCAGAAATGGTACCAAGAAGGTTGCCCCTTCTCCTCTATGCTATTCATTCTTACTATGAAAGTTTTGGCAGCTCATATCAGAAACAATACCAAAATTCATGGGCTGTCTATTTGGTCTAATAAGTGTCTTTTACATTCCCTTAATATTCCTTTCTGGCCATCATGGTGGAATTCAAAATATATGATAAACTACTACATTTCCTTATCAGTGATCAAATTGCAGCCCTTCAAGATCTGATATCTTGGTATAGCACTGTCCAACTTTATGAATCTATAACTATAAATCTAAGACAACTATATCCAAACAGCTAAAATGATGATTCTCCCCTGAATTGTAAAAGCATTACAAATGCATTACAAATGGTTCCTATGTGTCTCAATAAACACTTATTACATTAATTACAATCTGATCTTAATTAATTCATCTGATGAGGCATTAAACCTCGTATAAACAAAGCCACTATTTATCAGATATTGAGAAAGGGGGGAATGGGAGTTCCCAACATGCTTAAATATTATCTCTCATTTGTCTTACAACAGTTGTTGAAATGTCATGATAGGAAGGAGACCAAAGCAGGGGTCTCAATATTTCTTATGTTTTAAGGGTTCCATCTGTTGGGTCACTTTGTTGGACATGCCCAGTGGGAAAGCCCCTATAATTAAAGGATCTCCTCTTTACAGCCATTTGTGTTGGACTCACCCAGCTGCAAGGCCCCTATAATTAAAGAATCTCCTATTTACAGCCATTATTGTTTGATGCATCAAGCGGTTAGGCTCCTATAAGTAAAGAGTCTCATCTTACAGCCATTTGTCCAGCACATAGTATATGCCAATCATCTCTTATATAGTGATCTCCTCACAGTATGCCTCCTGTATTGTACAATGTAGACATGCTAGGTGGCTTTAATTCCAAAGTCCAACTAAACAAATAAATAGGTGAGGCAGTTCCTATTGCCAAGATAGTGGATAAGGGAAGCCAACACCTAGAATTAGAGCTACAATCTGTAGCCAGGGGCAGTTTAACATCTTGAAAGCACTTCAGCCATTTCAAGACAGCTCTGAGAGGATGCATATAAAAATTCCCTCCTGATTTATACCTCTTGTTTTCAGGCATAACTAGGATTAAAAATAGACTAGCAGGAATGGAAAATAATAGTACGCATAAATCTTCTGCCTCCCTGCAAATTCTTGGGAAGCACCACAAATTACTTGTAAGATGGAACCTTACAACAGTCTGTCTGAGACAGATTTATCCTAGGGTGTCAAATGTTTATCGGAGGGGCTGTGGAAAAATAGACACCCTAACTAACATTTGGTTTAGCCCTTCTGGGAGGGTGTGGTTGCTCCTGGGGGGATAGATTTAGGTTGACCCCATTGACCAGGGGTGGAACTTTCATTGGTGCAGTGGCTCCATGGCCCAAATGCTAGGGAGGCCCATAGCATCTAATCTATACAGGCCTGTGCAGAATTTGTACAATCCTAATGCAGATGAGCCTTTTATTAATTCAGGTTGCAGGTCCATCTATCTATTTATGTTCAAAATCATTATACAGAGCAGAATGTATATTATTACTATTGCTTACTACTGAGTTAACTCTGGTGGGGCCCAAAAAAAAATGCACCAGGGCCATCTGTTGAGTAGATCTGCTACTGCCATTGACAGGCCTAGTAAACTATAAGCCGGATTTTCCCTGCAAGATGAGATTAAGCCTTGTGCAAATAGACCTAAAGAGTGTCTGATCCTTCATTGAAAATCCACACAAGCCCCAACCCTTAACATGTGGTTCTCTTTAACAAATTCCCCCTGATCAAATGCAAATTACGTCAAACCTAACTATCGCTCTATCGCAGACCATTGGAAGAACATTAACTTACTCAATATACGACATTGGAGAGATAGAGTATCTGTGGCTCTTCAATTAGAAAAGTATCATTATGTTCAAAACAAAAAAATAGATAACTATCTGTCACTGTGTTTTATATGGGAAGAATATAAAACAGAAATACAGAACTAACTGACACAGGTCCATTAACATTAAGAAATGACCTAAGCTTAGGGAAGTTTTACGGAAAAACAAACCTCAACGTCCCCTGTTTATACACTCACATACCTCATTTGGAAGTTTTTGACTGCCTCTTATGCATATATGGTCTTGATTGCTACATCACTCATTTCTTAATATTGCTCTTCAAATGTTATATATTCATGTTACCATAAACGTGTTACTGTACTGTGATGTATAAAATTATGTAATGTCAATTAAAGACTTCAATAAAGTTTTGTTTGAAAAAACAACAAAAAACAAGTGGTTCTCTAGAGCCATTGAACTCCTTGTATTAGTGGAGTATTGATAAAAAAATTGTACTGGAAAAAATACAAGGGGCTATGGGGAGATCTCAGTAAATTATTCTTTCTGCATCTTGCAAATAAGTACACAGTTAAATTAGTAAAAAGTAGGTTTTACCGTTGGGTGCTCCCCCCCCCCCAAGGCTCCCTGCTGTCTCTTCAAATTTTGTTATTACCCCCTCATATACCTAACAACATTAGTCTGATATTTATGTTTATGTTTACAAATAGTTAGCTAATTTTCAGTGTATGTCTGACTTCCAGGAAAAAAATTCAGGAAACTCATAGCCCTCCAGGTTACAAAAAACAAACAAACAAACAAATGACTAAACAATAGAAATCTATAGGCATGGTAAAAGCCTCTAAGGCTGCCTAGTAAACAATGAGTGGTCCAGAAGACTTACATTTTTATATAAAATAACTGAGATAGAATTGTATGAAAAATTAAGTTTGAGTAAAAAAAGATTCTGTAACATGTACAGGTTTACCTCATTTTATTGTACTTTGCAGATATTGCATTTTTTACAAGTTGAAGGGGTGTGGCAACACTGCATCAAGCAATTCTATCAGCACCATTTTTCATTATACCAATTTGTTAAAAAGGATTGTAAGATATTCAGAGTTTGTAATGCATTTTTTGTAGTCCTCTTTGAAACAGCAATAAAAAAAATATGTTTCAAAATATTAAACGTGTGCAAATGTCCTTTTATTTGCAATATAAAGTATGTATTATCTAAAATGATTCTAATAAAAGCTGTATCTGTGGCATACACACATATTCTGTGCATACCCTGGGTCATAATTTTCAAACATAACTACAGGCGCACCACAGAGATATTGCAGGTTTGGTTCCAGACCACCGCAATAAAGCGAATATAGCAATAAAGTGAGTCACTATAATTTTTTTATTTCACAGTGTATATTAAAGTTCTATTTACACTATACTGTAGTTTATTGAGTTTGCAATAGCATTATGTCTAAAAAAAAACAATGTACATATATTAATTAAAAAATACTTTATTGCTAAAAAATGCTAACCATCATCTAAGCCTACAGTGAGTCCATATTTTGTCTGGTGGTGTGTATATATAGGTGTGTATGTATGTGTATTTATGTGTATTTATGGCGCCGATAGACTTGCTTGACACAGGGTTGCAACAAATGTTCAGTGCAATAAAACGAGGTATGCATGTACTAAGGGAATTATTAGTCGCCTAGATTTAGAGTTCTGCGGTAGCCGTCAAAAACAGCGTTAAGGGCTCCTAACGCTGGTTTTTACCGCCCGCTGGTATTTAGAGTCAGTCAGGAAAGGGTCTAACGCTCACTTTCCAGCCGCGACTTTTCCATACCGCAGATCCCCTTACGCCAATTGCGTATCCTATCATTTCAATGGGATCTTCCTAACACCGGTATTTAGAGTCTTGGCTGAAGTGAGCGTTAGAACTCTAACGACAAAACTCCAGCCGCAGAAAAAAGTCAGGAGTTAAGAGCTTTATGGGCTAACGCTGGTTCATAAAGCTCTTAACTACTGTGCTCTAAAGTACACTAACACCCATAAACTACCTATGTACCCCTAAACCGAGGTCCCCCCACATCGCCGCCACTATAATATATTTTTTTAACCCCTAATCTGACGACCGCACACCGCCGCCACCTACATTATCCCTATGTACCCCTAATCTGCTGCCCCTAACATCGCCGACACCTACATAATATTTATTAACCCCTAATCTGCCCCCCCAACGTCGCTGCTACCTTACCTACACTTATTAACCCCTAACCTTCCGACCGGACCTCGCCGCCACTATAATAAATGTATTAACCCCTAAACCACCTCACTCCCGCCTTGCAAACCCTATAATAAATTTTATTAACCCCTAATCTGCCCTCACTAACATCGGCGACACCTAACTTCAAGTATTAACCCCTAATCTGCCGACCGGACCTAACCGCTACTCTAAAAAATGAATTAACTCCTAAAGCTAAGTCTAACCATAACCCTAACACCCCCCTAAATTAAATATAATTTTAATCTAATGAAATAAATTAATTCTTATTAAATAAATTAATCCTATTTAAAGCTAAATACTTACCTGTAAAATAAACCCTAATATAGCTACAATATAACGAATAATTATATTGTAGCTATTTTAGGATTAATATTTATTTTACAGGCAACTTTGTATTTATTTTAACTAGGTACAGTAGCTATTAAATAGTTATTAACTATTTAATAGCTACCTAGTTAAAATAATTACAAAATTACCTGTAAAATAAATCCTAACCTAAGTTACAATTAAACCTAACACTACACTATCAATAAATTAATTAAATAAACTACCTACAATTACCTACAATTAAATCAACTAAACTAAATTACAAAAAAAAAAAACACTAAATTACAAAAAATAAAAAAAGATTAGAAGAATTTTAAACTAATTACACCTACTCTAAGCCCAATAAAAAAAATAACAAAGCCCCCCAAAATAAAAAAATGCCCTACCCTATTCTAAAATAAAATGTTAACAGCTCTATTACCTTACCAGCCCTTAAAAGGGCCTTTTGCGGGGCATGCCCCAAAGAAATCAGCTCTTTTGCCTGAAAAAAAAAATACAATACCCCCCCCAACATTACAACCCACCACCCACATACCCCTAATCTAACCCACCCAAACCCCCCTTTAAAAACCTTGTATTCACCCAGCCGGGTATCACCGATCCGTCCAGAAGAGGGTCCAAAGTCTTCATCCTATCCGGCAAGAAGAGGTCCAGAAGCGGGTCCAAAGTCTTCATCCAGGCGTCATCTTCTAACTTCTTCCATCCGGAGTGGAGCGGGTCCATCTTGAAGCAGCTGACGTGAAACCATCCTTCCTCACCGACGTCCTAAGTCCGAATGAAGGTTCCTTTATATGATGTCATCCAAGATGGCGTCCCTCGAACTCCGATTGGCTGATAGGATTCTATCAGCCAATCGGAATTAAGCTAGGAAAAATCTGATTGGCTGATTGAATCAGCCAATCAGATTCAAGTTCAATCCGATTGGCTGATCCAATCAGCCAATCAGATTGAGCTCGCATTCTATTGGCTGATCAGATGATTTAATTGTAGGTAATTGTAGGTAGTTTATTTAATTAATTTATTGATAGTGTAGTTTTAGGTTTAATTGTAACTTAGGTTAGGATTTATTTCAGATAATTTTGTAATAGGTAGCTATTAAATAGTTAATAACTATTTAATAGCTATTGTACCTAGTTAAAATAAATACAAAGTTGCCTGTAAAATAAATATAAATCCTAAAATAGCTACAATATAATTATTCATTATATTGTAGCTATATTAGGGTTTATTTTACAGGTAAGTATTTAGCTTTAAATAGGATTAATTTATTTAATAAGAAATAATTTATTTTGTTAGAATAAAATTATATATAACTTAGGAGGGGGTTAGGGTTAGACTTAGCTTTAGGGGTTAATACATTTATTATAGTAGCGGTGAGGTCCTGTCGGCAGATTAGGGGTTAATACTTGAAGTTAGGTGTCGGCGATGTTAGTGAGGGCAGATTAGGGGTTAATAAAATTTATTATAGGGTTTGCGAGGCGGGAGTGAGGCGGTTTAGGGGTTAATACATTTATTATAGTGGCGGCGAGGTCCGGTCGGAAGATTGGGGGTTAATAAGTGTAGGTAAGGTAGCAGCGACGTTGGGGGGGGGCAGATTAGGGGTTAATAAATATTATGTAGGTGTCTGCGACGTTGGGGGCAGCAGATTAGGGGTTTATAGGGATATTGCAGATGGCGGCGGTGGTGTGCGGTCGGCAGATTAGGGGTCAATAATAATATGCAGGGGTCAGCGATAGCGGGGCGGCAGATTAGGGGTTAATAAGTGTAAGGTTAGGGGTGTTTAGACTCGGGGTACATGTTAGGATGTTAGGTGTAGACTTAGAAACGGTTTCCCCATAGGAAACAATGGGGCTGCGTTAGGAGCTGAACGCTGTGTTTTTTGCAGGTGTTAGTTTTTTTTCAGTTCAAACTGCCCCATTGTTTCCTATGGGGGAATCATGCACGAGCACGTTTTTCAAGCTGGCCGCTACCGTAAGCGAGGCTGGTATTTAGAGTTGAAGTGGCGGTAAATTATGCTCTACGCTCCCTTTTTGGAGCCTAACGCAGCCCTTCAGAGAACTCTAAATACCAGCGTTATTTAAAAGGTGCAGGGGAAAAAAACATGCGTAGCTAACGCACCCCTTTGGCCGCAAAACTCTAAATCTAGCCGTCTGTTATTAGTTAATGATGACTCAGTTTTCATTATAGAAGTCACTAGTAGCTTTATAGAAATGTGTGGTGTTTGTTTATAGTTGCACAGGCCATCTACAGAATATGTGTGTATGCTGCTGGACAGTAATACATTTTCCTGCAAACATGTTTGATAATTAAATTGATGGTAAATCCTAGTGTTTCAAAAATGCTAGGATTTACCATCACTAAAAATAAGGCCACCTTCACTTATCATTTTACTTCGCTGTGGCTTCACCGCTAAGCAAGGTTTCCACCTCTTAGCCAATAGCCATGCATGCCTACAACATAATGCCGATCATCTTGCAAAGTTATTGGCTAATTGGTGGAAATGCCACCTTATTGAAAAAAATTAGCAGTGTCGTGGGCCGTTAGAGCCGCTTAGCTAAGCAGTGAAACCGCTGCAAAATAAAGGCACCTTTTACTCTCATGGAGTGTTCTCATTTGAGTACCTTGATTTATAGTAATAGTAAATCCTCGCATTTGTGAAATGCTAGTATTTACCATCCTTTAAAGGATATTTAAAAAATAAAATTATTTAAATGTGAAAAGCATATGTGCACATTTCATTTTAACTATTATGTTCCTTAAAATAAATGTCCCCAAATAATAATAACTTATTTACTACATCATCTATCTTTAATTTATTCTAAAAATATATACCACAATTCATTAATCTGTTACCATCACCAATTTATATCAAATCTCAAATTTTACAATATATAATTATTTAATAAACATCAGGATAAAGTTGCATGGGACCTTTGCATTGACAGAACTTAAGTCAATTTACTTTGCAGAATCAGCCACCCGCCCCCCATAGCCAGAGTTTAAACAAAAATACTCCATGAGAGCAAGTGTTTGTGCTAGAGAACGGCATAACACAGGCCATAAGCCATACAAGGAGGTTGTGTTTTGAGCAATAAATAACACAGTCCATGATTGTAGTACATCTATGAAATTAAAGGGACAGTCTTCCTGTGGAATATGGGAGTTATATTAAGGGTTGTTAAAGTACATAATGCACCCTAGTATAACTCATGTCCTGTTTAGTGAACATGCAGAACTTATTCTCCGCTGTAGACAATTCTTATGTTCTTCATGTGCGCTATACCCGACAGGAGTCGTATTAAAGTGCGTTATTTGTTTTTTAAAGATTATATATTTTTTAAAATAATTTAGATAACATAGTGGGTCATAATATATATATATATATATATATATATATATATATATATATATATATATATATATATATATATATATATATATATATATATATATATATATATATATATATATATATATATATATATATATATATATATATGTATAAAAATATGTGTGGCTATGTGTATGTATGCATATACATATATATGCACACATATATGCATGCATAACACACACACACACACACACACATATATATATATATATATATATATATATATATATATATATATATATATACTTCATTCAATTATAGACCAGCACTCTCCAAAAAAAAAAGGCAATTATCCAGGGTGCTCCTGAACATTCGTATCTACACTTCAAAAAGGCACTCTCCGGTATTATTTTTTCCTTTTATTGACAATAAAAGCAAAAAACTTTGGATTTAATACCGGAGAGTGCCTGTCTATTTTTGAAGTATATATATATATATATATATATATATATATATATATATATATATATATATATATACACACACACACACAAATACACTTTACTTCAGGTCTCAGGCCATGCTAATAATACAAGCACTATTTTGGCTTTCGCTAGCGTGAAATAACTTTCAACTTGTAATATGAGTGCTATTTAGTTCAAGCGAAATATCCATTTAAAATATAGGTTTCGCAAGAGCAAAGTCAGGTGTGCTAACCCGTCTCGCGTAAATGGAATTTTACAATGAACTTGTAATAGCAATACTGCACTATCATTAGCTCTTCCCTTGTTCCCTTGTAATCTAGCACATAGTAGACTATAGTATAGTGTAAACATAACTTTATTGCAATATTTGCTTTATTGCGGTGGTGTGGAACCAAACCCAAAATATCTCCTTGATATGTCTGTATTATAGAAATTCAGATATTGAGATGCAGTAACTTTTTTCTTGCTATTCAGTGTAACAACATTTCATGTAAAGTATATGCTGTCTGATTCTGCCCTATTTTACTCTAAAGTACACTTAAATTAATATCTGAATGCAAACTCTAAATCAATTATGCTAACACAATCAGCAAATATGAGCACTTATTGTTCAGCAATCATTCCTAGTCAAGAGAGTAAGCTAGAAAAATGTCAATGCATTTGATATATAATTATTTTTTTTCCCCTAAAACTTATTTTAATGATCTGAAATGGAGTAAAAAGGAAGCACGGCTTTCATGTAATCATTTTAAAACACACAATATACATATGGCATTTACACTGAATAATTTAGAAGGTTGAACAAATAATGAGAAGTAAATGGCAAAATATAATAGCAAACTTCATGAGGTCATTGTCTGTAATATACAATTAATTGAGAACAAACAGAAACAAAACAAAAAAAGCACAGCTATTTAAAACAAACAAGAAAATAAGGTTACAGAAATATGGGTTCAAAATTAAAGGGATATAAAGGAGCAAAAATTAAACAAAACATATGAGTTGATTCCAATCTAGTCAATCATGTTTTTTGGTTCCTGTTACACCTTTTTCAACAATGGAACAATCACAAGGCAAATTATAAAACCATTCTTATATTTGAAAAGTATTCAATCACATACCTGAAAAGTCACATATGCGATGTATGGACAGCATCGGCTTTGGTGATCAAAATCTACCAGAACACAACTTATTGACTATATATTGACATCAAAATGGAGACATCAAATTCAATAGCAATACAATTTGATAAATGCTCAACTTCCATCAGATAAGCAATACTGATATTGGCCACCAATATGCACATGCACTCGAAAAACAAGCTGCCACCGCCCATGTTAACAACAGTGTTAGCCATTTGTGATGACAACTGAATCAATCCAAATAAAAAACAATGTTGAACCTGTCATCACCTTCAATTAAATGTAAAAATACTAAGACATATCTACAAGATATCAACAGTTGGAACAAGCAGAGAGAGAGGAGACTGTTAGGAGAGGAGAGATGCAATGACAGCAGAATAAGGATAAGTGGCCTGGTTAGCTGACCAGAGACTATTAGGAGAAGAGAGGATGCAGGACTAGCAGAATAAGGATGAGTGACCTGGCAGAATGAGGATGAGTGACCTGGTCAATTGACTAGAGACTGTTAGGAGAAGAGAGGATGCAGGACCAGCAGAATGAGGATGAGTGACCTCGCAGAATGAGGATGAGTTAGAAAATGTGTATGGCGTAGAGGCGCTTACAGCTGTGGGTAAATGTTCTAATGTGTATAAATTGTTGTCGTATCTTTTTTAAAATTATTTTTGTTACACTGTGAGGATTATTCAAGTTTAGTTACAAACTATAGGACAGTAAATTATATCGCTCCAATTCTATAAAAATAATCTCTTCCTGACAAAGTTGGTATTCATATAAAATTATTTATTTATTATAACACACAGTATATTATAAAACAATATAATAGTTAATTAACAGTTCACATTCATACTCTCATTCATAAAACAATGTATCTAAAACCGGCTATATCCAATTCTCTGTGCTACTATTTAAATTTATGGTATGCCTATTATAAAATGTAGCAGTATGTCAAAACAGATAAAATATATAAGGAAAGTCCCAATATTAACTCCAAATCTTGCTGTTTAAGCGTTTTGGCAAAAATGGCTTATCTGACCGTGGTTTTAAATGTATATTTCCTTTAGTCTTTAATGCTTAAAACCATTTCTTTTCAATATTCAGGTCACAGTCTTTAGTCTGGTAAACCAGCTATAAGCACACGGATAAAAAGTTCAGTTGTTGTTTATTGCACTAGGTGTACAGGTGTTACCTTATACTAGATTATGTCAATCCCCAAAGGCTTTCTTACCGCCTTGGTCAAATCTTCTGCCTGCTGCTCTCGCTCGCAGGTCTCAACAGATGCAGCTTCACACTCACCGGGATTCTTCACGCTATTAGGTTTAGCGTCTGATGTCACCGGTTACCCTCAGCTGTGGAGTCTTGAATTCCGATATACTTGCGCAAGTATTGTTTCCTCTGGTAGCCCTCCACACTTCCACTCTGCTCTTAGTACTCCGTACGCAGAGATCACTCGGGCTCAAAATTTTATCCTCCTTCTGTTATGCAAATCAAATGTGCAGTTTAAATCCGTGCAGATTACACCAAGTGTTCAGTATTTCTACGCGTTTCACCCCACTTTTACCAGGGCTTTCTCAAGATACTGTTTACACTCACACCTGTTCCTTAAATACCTGTTTTCAGATCCGGTGCAAATTTGGAGATAATTAACTTCCTTTCCCCAGGTTCTATTTTGTGGGAACCTTATGGGTCTTTTTTGCCATTTAATGCCACACTTATTTCTTTGGAGTTTTTTAAATATGTGATATTATAATTATTCCTTTCTTCTTTAGCTAAAAAAACTAAGAGAGTATCTTATATATTACTATTTTCTAAAAGACTATCCGCTAGATTTGGAGTTTTGTCGGTAACGACCCGAAAAACTAACGCCGGCTTTTTTCTGGCCGCACCATAAAAATAACTCTGGTATTGAGAGTCCACATAAAGGCTGCGTTAGGCTCCAAAAAAGGAGCGTAGAGCATTTTTAACGCAGCTTCAACTCTTGATACCAGAGTTGCTTACGGACGCGGCCAGCCTCAAAAACGTGCTCATGCACGATTCCCCCATAGGAAACAATGGGGCTGTTTGAGCTGAAAAAAAACCAAACACCTGCAAAAATGCCGCGTTCAGCTCCTAACGCAGCCCCATTGTTTGCTATGCGGTAACCCTTCCTACGTCTGCACTTAACACTCTAACATGTACCCCGAGTCTAAACACCCCTAACCTTACACTTATTAACCCCTAATTGCCGCTCCCCGCTATCGCTGACCCCTGCATATTATTATTAACCCCTAATCTGCCGCTCCGTAAACCGCCGCTACTTACATTATCCCTATGTACCCCTAATCTGCTGCCCTAACATCGCCGACCCCTATATTATATTTATTAACCCCTAATCTGCCCCCCACAACGTCGCCTCCACCTGCCTACACTTATTAACCCCTAATCTGCCGAGCGGACCTGAGCGCTACTATAATAAAGTTATTAACCCCTAATCCGCCTCACTAACCCTATCATAAATAGTATTAACCCCTAATCTGCCCTCCCTAACATCGCCGACACCTAACTTCAAACATTAACCCCTAATCTGCCGACTGGAGCTCACCGCTATTCTAATAAATGTATTAACCCCTAAAGCTAAGTCTAACCCTAACACTAACACCCCCCTAAATTAAATATAATTTACATCTAACGAAATTAATTATCTCTTATTAAATAAATTATTCCTATTTAAAGCTAAATACTTACCTGTAAAATAAATCCTAATATAGCTACAATATAAATTATAATTATATTATAGCTATTTTAGGATTAATATTTATTTTACAGGTAACTTTGTATTTATTTTAACCATGTACAATAGCTATTAAATAGTTAAGAACTATTTAATAGCTAAAATAATTACAAATTTACCTGTAAAAGAAATCCTAACCTAAGTTACAAATAAACCTAACACTAGACTATCAATAAATTAATTAAATAAACTACCTACAATTATCTACAATTAACCTAACACTACACTATCAATAAATTAATTAAATACAATTGCTACAAATAAATACAATTAAATAAACTATCTAAAGTACAAAAAATAAAAAAGAACTAAGTTACAAAAAATAAAAAAATATTTACAAACATAATAAAAATATTACAACAATTTTAAACTAATTACACCTACTCTAAGCCCCCTAATAAAATAACAAAGCCCCCCAAAATAAAAAAAATGCCCTACCCTATTCTAAATTACTAAAGTTCAAAGCTCTTTTACCTTACCAGCCCTGAACAGGGCCCTTTGCGGGGCATGCCCCAAGAAATACAGCTCTTTTGCCTGTAAAAAAAAAACATACAATATCCAAGCCCCCCAACATTACAACCCACCACCCACATACCCCTAATCTAACCCAAACCCCCCTTAAATAAACCTAACACTAAGCCCCTGAAGATCATCCTACCTTGTCTTCACCTCACCGGGTATCACACCGATCCGTCCAGAAGAGCTCCTCCGATGTCCTGATCCAAGCCCAAGTGGGGGGCTGAAGAGGTCCATGATCCGGCTGAAGTCTTCATCCAAGCGGGGCAGAAGAGGTCTTCCATCCGATTGAAGTCTTCATCCAAGCGGCATCCATCCGGAGCGAAGCGGCAGCATTCTAAAGACCTCCACCGCGGAACATCCATCCTGGCCGACGACTGAACGACGAATGACGGTTCCTTTAAATGACGTCATCCAAGATGGCGTCCCTCGAATTCCGATTGGCTGATAGGATTCTATCAGCCAATCGGAATTAAGGTAGGAATATTCTGATTGGCTGATGGAATCAGCCAATCAGAATAAAGTTCAATCCGATTGGCTGATCCAATCAGCCAATCAGATTGAGCTTGCATTCTATTGGCTGATTGGAACAGCCAATAGAATGCAAGCTCAATCTGATTGGCTGATCGGATCAGCCAATCGGATTGAACTTGATTCTGATTGGCTGATTCCATCAGCCAATCAGAATATTCCTACCTTAATTCCGATTGGCTGATAGAATCCTATCAGCCAATCGGAATTCGAGGGACGCCATCTTGGATGACGTCATTTAAAGGAACCGTCATTCGTCGTTCAGTCGTCGGCCAGGATGGATGTTCCGCGGTGGAGGTCTTCAGGATGCTGCCGCTTCGCTCCGGATGGATGCCGCTTGGATGAAGACTTCAATCGGATGGAAGACCTCTTCTGCCCCGCTTGGATGAAGACTTCAGCCGGATCATGGACCTCTTCAGCCCCCCGCTTGGGCTTGGATCAGGACATCGGAGGAGCTCTTCTGGACCGATCGGTGTGATACCCGGTGAGGTGAAGACAAGGTAGGATGATCTTCAGGGGCTTAGTGTTAGGTTTATTTAAGGGGGGTTTGGGTTAGATTAGGGGTATGTGGGTGGTGGGTTGTAATGTTGGGGGGCTTGGGTATTGTATGTTTTTTTTTACAGGCAAAAGAGCTGTATTTCTTGGGGCATGCCCCGCAAAGGGCCCTGTTCAGGGCTGGTAAGGTAAAAGAGCTTTGAACTTTAGTAATTTAGAATAGGGTAGGGCATTTTTTTATTTTGGGGGGCTTTGTTATTTTATTAGGGGGCTTAGAGTAGGTGTAATTAGTTTAAAATTGTTGTAATATTTTTATTATATTTGTAAATATTTTTTTATTTTTTGTAACTTAGTTCTTTTTTATTTTTTGTACTTTAGCTAGTTTATTTAATTGTATTTATTTGTAGCAATTGTATTTAATTAATTTATTGATAGTGTAGTGTTAGGTTAATTGTAGATAATTGTAGGTAGTTTATTTAATTAATTTATTGATAGTCTAGTGTTAGGTTTATTTGTAACTTAGGTTAGGATTTCTTTTACAGGTAAATTTGTAATTATTTTAACTATTTTAGCTATTAAATAGTTCTTAACTATTTAATAGCTATTGTACATGGTTAAAATAAATACAAAGTTACCTGTAAAATAAATATTAATCCTAAAATAGCTATAATATAATTATAATTTATATTGTAGCTATATTAGGGTTTATTTTACAGGTAAGTATTTAGCTTTAAATAGGAATAATTTATTTAATAAGAGTTAATTAATTTCGTTAGATGTAAATTATATTTAACTTAGGGGGGTGTTAGTATTAGGGTTAGACTTAGCTTTAGGGGTTAATACATTTATTAGAATAGCGGCGAGATTCGGTCGGCAGATTAGGGGTTAATAATTGAAGTTAGGTGTCGGCGATGTTAGGGAGGGCAGATTAGGGGTTAATACTATTTATTATAGGGTTAGTGAGGCGGATTAGGGGTTAATAACTTTATTATAGTAGCGCTCAGGTCCGGTCGGCAGATTAGGGGTTAATAAGTGTAGGCAGGTGGAGGCGACGTTGAGGGGGGCAGATTAGGGGTTAATAAATATAATATAGGGGTCGGCGGTGTTAGGGGCAGCAGATTAGGGGTACATAAGGATAACGTAGGTGGAGGCGACGTTGAGGGGGGCAGATTAGGGGTTAATAAGTGTAGGCAGGTGGAGGCGACGTTGAGGGGGGCAGATTAGGGGTTAATAAATATAATACAGGGGTCGGCGGTGTTAGGGGCAGCAGATTAGGGGTACATAAGGATAACGTAGGTGGCGGTCGGCAGATTAGGGGTTAAAAAATTTTTTCCGAGTGTCTGCGATGTGGGGGGACCTCGGTTTAGGGGTACATAGGTAGTTTATGGGTGTTAGTGTACTTTAGAGCACAGTAGTTAAGCGCTTTATAAACCGGCGTTAGCCCAGAAAGCTCTTAACTACTGACTTTTTTCCTGCGGCTGGAATTTTGTCGTTAGATGTCTAACGCTCACTTCAGAAACGACTCTAAATACCGGAGTTATAAAAATCCCATTGAAAAGATAGGATACGCAATTTACGTAAGGGGATCTGCGGTATGGAAAAGTCGCGGCTGGAAAGTGAGCGTTAGACCCTATTTTGAGTGACTCCGAATACCGGCGGTAGCCTAAAACCAGCGTTAGGAGCCTCTAACGCTGGTTTTCACGGCTAACGCCAAACTCCAAATCTAGGCCTAAGTGTATCATCTCACATCCATTAAATTAAATCATATATTAAATCTTTAAAAATAGCCTAAAAACAATAATACAATTAAACTTAAAATTACAGTTAATACTTTAAAACTCAATCAATTCTAAAAACACAATCAATTTTAAAAATATTATAATCAATCGTATATATATATATATATATATATATATATATATATATATATATATATGAATTCTTCCTATACCAGTGCTTGCGAATTTAATACCCATACTATAACTAATCTCTATCAATGGGATAACAGAAATCCTATTGAAGTATACTCTTCATAAAGGAGGTGTATAAAATGTATGTAAATTTATCAAATATAACACTATTAGACTGTGAACTGTATATACTACTATTATTGCACTTCCAATATTGCTTCACCCAATTATATCTAATCTTCTACATAGCTTCCTGATCTGGTCATTTAAAAACTTTTTTAATAAACGTCTTAAGAAAACGACTTAAAAAATTTACATGGTCCTATCTATTGTATCATTTCAAAGGTTAACTATTTGCATTAATCTTCCATATTTCATAAAAATGGTGTAGTTTTTATTTCAGAATTAAGTCCATGGGGTACAATGAATTAAAATTGTAAATCATTTCTGCTTCTTTTCTTAGGAGTTTATTTTCATAGTCTCCCCCTCTCCAGTCTCCCTTCACTTTACATAGACCCCAAAATTTAAAGTCTTTAAGATTATTATGGTGGACTTCTCTAAAATGTTGGTAGAGGTGGGTTTCTAGTTTCCCTTTTTCAATATTCCACAGGTGTTCCCTCATTCTATCCCTCAGCATCCTGGTAGTTTCTCCTACATAGATCATATCACAAGAACATTGTATTGCATAAATCACCCCCTTGCTATTGCACCTAATAGTATCCTTTATTTCAAAATCTATATTCATCCTTGGGACTTTTAGAATTTTCTTTTTTGAGCTATATTTACATGATCTACACGTTACGCAAGGGAAGAATCCCCTTACTTCTTTCCCCCATAGATCTTTATCTTTATTAGGACCTCCTTTATTTCTTTTGAACTCACTCGGTGCCAGTAGTGTTTTCAAATTTCTGTTTTTTTTTATATACTATTTTGGGGTAGGGTGGTAGTTTATCCCCTAAAATGGGGTCATTTTTTACTATGTGCCAGTGTTTGCGTAAAATTTTCCTAATTATGTTGTGATTATCGCTATATTCTGTAACAAATGGTATGCTGAAATCCTCTATTTGTTGGTTTTTTACTTCATAGCTCAAGAGTGAGGCCCTATCTGTATTCCTTGCTCTTACTATTGCTTGTTTTATATTATCCTCATTATAGCCTCTATCTTTAAATTTGTTTTCCACTGTTTTTATTTGTTCTTCAAAATCTTTTAGCTCCGTACAATTCTTCCTTATTCTAAGGCTTTGGCCTACAGGTATGTTGCTCTTCCATTTAGAATAGTGGCAGCTGGTGGCATGTATGTAGTTGTTTGCATCTGTGGGTTTAAAATATGTTTTGGTGACTAATTTGTTCTTATCTGCCATTATCTCTAAATCTAAAAATGATATATTCTCTTGACTAATTTTATAAGTAAATGACAAACCCCTATCATTATTATTCATTAAACCAAAAGTGTCCTCTTCACTACCATTCCATATAATAACAATATCATTGATGTATCTTTTAAATAGCACGAGATTCGCACCGAGCTCCGCATGGGATAGGAAACTCTGTTCCCACTCTCCCATAAATAGATTTGCATAGCTCGGTGCGAATCTCGTGCCCATCGCTGTTCCTTCAACCTGCAGGTAATATTTACTATCAAATGTGAAGTAGTTGTGCTCTAGTATAAACTGGATACATTCCAAAATAAATTCTTTTGTTCTTTCGGTATATCTTTATCTCTTTCTAGAACATTTTCTATTGCCTCAAGTCCCAATTGATGGTTAATATTGGTATAAAGTGACGTAACGTCACAAGTTGCTAAAAGATATTCTTTTTTCCATTCTATGTCACTTATAATTCTAAGGACACTGGTGGTATCCTTTAAATAGGAATCTAGTTTCACAACATATTTTTGCAAAAATTTGTCAACATATTCAGAAAGGTTCGCTGTGAGAGACCCTATCCCTGAAACTATTGGCCTACCTGGTGGATTGGTAAGGCTCTTGTGTACTTTCGGTAAAAAATAAAATACCGGTATCTTTGGGAATGATGGCATAATGTAGGCATATTCTTTATCAGTTATAATACCTTTTTCCTTACCTTTATCTAGGATTCTCTTAAGTTTCACTTGGTATTTGTCTGTAGGATTTAGATCTAATCTTTTATATGTTTTCTTTTCACTTAACAGTCTTTCCGCCTCTAATATATAGTTTTCAGTATCCATCAGTACTAGACCTCCTCCCTTATCCGCCATTTTAATTGTTATGTTTGAATCTGTTTGGAGCCCCTTCAATATTTCTCTATCCTTTCTAGTTAAATTCTTCTTCCATGTTTCTTTTGTATTTTCACTCTTTCTTAAGTCAGCTAAGATTACCTTTTCGAATGTCTCTAAATTACTCCCCCTGTCATTTTTGGGGTAAAATTTTGATTTTAATTTTAAATTGGTGTGTTTATAGTTATCTTCCTCATTCTTAGTAGTTTCAGCTCTTATATATCTCTCCACTGGATTTTTTAGAAAATGTCTTTTTAATGTTAGGTTACGTACAAATTTTTTAATGTTTATGTGTGTCTCGAACCTGTTCATGGGCTTGGATGGAGCAAACGATAGGCCTAATTTTAGGACCCTTTCCTCCTCTTTCTTTAAAACTTTTTTACTTAAATTGAATATTCCAGTTCTATCATTTATTACCTCTGTCTTTTTGACTCCATTCTTTCTTCTTCCTCCTCTGACTCCTCTATTTGTCTTTTTCCTAATCTTGGTCCTTTTATTTCTTTTTCTTGCCCTTTTATACTCTTTAATGATGGGCCTTCCCTTGGGGAGTTCAGTCCTAAAAAAGAGCTTTCTTCTCTAGTTAGCTGTACCTCTTTCTCATTTTCTAGTGGTAGAAATTTATTTTTAACTGGAATTGACCATTGCCTATTGTCCCCCCTGTTATCCCTTCTATCACTGGAATGTTGATAATTATCTTGATGTTTAAATTCTCCATTAGTTCTTTCTAAATGGTCTGTGGTCCTATACATATTTTCATTGTGCTGATATGTATTTTTATTTCCATTTCTTCTATAGTCAATCTTATTTCTATTTGGGTAGGTGTTTTGTCTCCAATTACCATTATAATGGTCATTTCTATTCCAATAATTCATTCTATTATACCCATTATTTCCTCTCTCTTGATAGAAGCCCCTATCCTGGTGGAAATCTCTATTTTGATATGACCAATCTCTATTGTAGTTCCTATTCCCATAATTTCTATATTGGTTCTCGTGCCATCCCTCCCTTTGATTATAGGGTCTATTTTGTGTATTGAACCTTCTATCATTGTGTTCTTGAACAAAATTTTCTTTCTTATGTACATTTGTGTTTGTTCTTTCAATTATTTCTGTGTCCTCTATTTGTACATTTGAGGCTTCATTCGTATCTCTTTCAAATTTTTTATATTTTATTACCAAAATATCTTTTTTGATATTTTCTAACCTTTCGATCACTATTTTTTGTTTTTCTTTAAAACTTTGATCTTCCTTCACAATCTCCAATTTTTCTAATATCTCATTGTCAATTTGTTCTAAGCTGTTATTACGTGATTTTGTTAATAATCCCTATTAATTTTCTTGAAGCCTCACTTAAGACATCATTCCATTCTGTCTGTAGAATATCACTTAATTCAAAGGAACATTTTTTTTTTTAGTTTCAGGCCCCTAGGTAGGATGTTTTTGTCCAGATACCGTTCTAAAAAAATTAACTCCAATTTCTGTTTTAATTCTCTATTTAGGGCTTTTTCTAAATCTCCTACTAGTTTCTGCATGTCTGCTTTATTAACCTCTTCCATCGGTTTCTGGAAGTCTTTCTTTGCGAGTTCTGTTAGCAGTTTATCCCTATATGAGAAAATCTCCATTCTACAGCCCTGCTGCACTCACACTGTGGAAGATAAAGGGATGTTTTTAGGAAAATGGTGTGTGTGATGCGCTAGGCTATACCCACCTTGCCTTTCTACAATTACCGTCTCCTTCCTAGACAGTATATGATAGATAAGTTAGAAAATGTGTATGGCGTAGAGGCGCTTACAGCTGTGAGTAAATGTTCTAATGTGTATAAATTGTTGTTGTATCTTTTTTAAAATTATTTTTGTTACACTGTGAGGATTATTCAAGTTTAGTTACAAACTATAGGACAGTAAATTATATCGCTCCAATTCTATAAAAATAATCTCTTCCTGACAAAGTTGGTATTCATATAAAATTATTTATTTATTATAACACACAGTATATTATAAAACAATATAATAGTTAATTAACACTTCACATTCATACTCTCATTCATAAAACAATGTATCTAAAACTGGCTATATCCAATTCTCTGTGCTACTATTTAAATTTATGGTATGCCTATTATAAAATGTAGCAGTATGTCAAAACAGATAAAATATATAAGGAAATATTAACTCCAAATCTTGCTGTTTAAGCGTTTTGGCAAAAATGGCTTATCTGACCGTGGTTTTAAATGTATATTTCCTTTAGTCTTTAATGCTTAAAACCATTTCTTTTCAATATTCAGGTCACAGTCTTTAGTCTGGTAAACCAGTTATAAGCACACGGATAAAAAGTTCAGTTGTTGTTTATTGCACTAGGTGTACAGGTGTTACCTTATACTAGATTATGTCAATCCCCAAAGGCTTTCTTACCGCCTTGGTCAAATCTTCTGCCTGCTGCTCTCGCTCGCAGGTCTCAACAGATGCAGCTTCACACTCACCGGGATTCTTCACGCTATTAGCTTTAGCGTCTGACGTCACCGGTTACCCTCAGCTGTGGAGTCTTGAATTCCGATATACTTGCGCAAGTATTGTTTCCTCTGGTAGCCCTCCACACTTCCACTCTGCTCTTAGTACTCCGTACGCAGAGATCACTCGGGCTCAAAACTTTATCCTCCTTCTGTTATGCAAATCAAATGTGCAGTTTAAATCCGTGCAGATTACACCAAGTGTTCAGTATTTCTACGCGTTTCACCACAATTTTACCAGGGCTTTCTCAAGATACTGTTTACACTCACACCTGCTCCTTAAATACCTGTTTTCAGATCCGGTGCAAATTTGGAGATAATTAACTTCCTTTCCCCAGGTTCTATTTTGTGGGAACCTTATGGGTCTTTTTCGCCATTTAATGCCACACTTATTTCTTTGGAGTGTTTTAAATATGTGATATTATAATTATTCCTTTCTTCTTTAGCTAAAAAACTAAGAGAGTATCTTAAATATTACTATTTTCTAAAAGACTATGTGTATCATCTCACATCCATTAAATTAAATCATATATTAAATCTTTAAAAATAGCCTAAAAAACAATAATACAATTAAACTTAAAATTACAGTTAATACAGTTAATACTTTAAAACTCAATCAATTCTAAAAACACAATCAATTTTAAAAATATTATAATCAATCGTATATATATATATATATATATATATATATATATATATATATATATATATATATATATATATATATGAATTCTTCCTATACCAGTGCTTGCGAATTTAATACCCATACTATAACTAATCTCTATCAATGGGATAACAGAAATCCTATTGAAGTATACTCTTCATATAAGTATACTCTTCCAGAAACCGATGGAAGAGGTTAATAAAGCAGACATGCAGAAACTAGTAGGAGATTTAGAAAAAGCCCTAAATAGAGAATTAAAACAGAAAATGGAGTTAATTTTTTTAGAACAGTATCTGGACAAAAACATCCTACCTAGGGGCCTGAAACTAAAGAAAAAATGTTCCTTTGAATTAAGTGATATTCTACAGACAGAATTGAATGATGTCTTAAGTGAGGCTTCAAGAAAATTAATAGGGATTATTAAAAAATCACGTAATAACAGCTTAGAACAAATTGACAATGAGATATTAGAAATTAAAGAAAAATTGGAGATTGTGAAGGAAGATCAAAGTTTTAAAGAAAAACAAAAAATAGTGATCGAAAGGTTATAAAATATCAAAAAAGATATTTTGGTAATAAAATATAAAAAAATTGAAAGAGATACGAATGAAGCCTCAAATGTACAAATAGAGGACACAGAAATAATTGAAAGAACAAACACAAATGTACATAAGAAAGAAAATTTTGTTCAAGAACACAATGATAGAAGGTTCAATACACAAAATAGACCCTATAATCAAAGGGAGGGATGGCACGAGAACCAATATAGAAATTATGGGAATAGGAACTACAATAGAGATTGGTCATATCAAAATAGAGATTTCCACCAGGATAGGGGCTTCTATCAAGAGAGAGGAAATAATGGGTATAATAGAATGAATTATTGGAATAGAAATGACCATTATAATGGTAATTGGAGACAAAACACCTACCCAAATAGAAATAAGATTGACTATAGAAGAAATGGAAATAAAAATACATATCAGCACAATGAAAATATGTATAGGACCACAGACCATTTAGAAAGAACAAATGGAGAATTTAAACATCAAGATAATTATCAACATTCCAGTGATAGAAGGGATAACAGGGGGGACAATAGGCAATGGTCGATTCCAGTTAAAAATAAATTTCTACCACTAGAAAATGAGAAAGAGGTACAGCTAACTAGAGAAGAAAGCTCTTTTTTAGGACTGAACTCCCCAAGGGAAGGCCCATCATTAAAGAGTATAAAAGGGCAAGAAAAAGAAATAAAAGGACCAAGATTAGGAAAAAGACAAATAGAGGAGTCAGAGGAGGAAGAAGAAAGAATGGAGTAAAAAAGACAGAGGTAATAAATGATAGAACTGGAATATTCAATTTAAGTAAAAAAGTTTTAAAGAAAGAGGAGGAAAGGGTCCTAAAATTAGGCCTATTGTTTGCTCCATCCAAGCCCATGAACAGGTTCGAGACACACATAAACATTAAAAAATTTGTACGTAACCTAACATTAAAAAGACATTTTCTAAAAAATCCAGTGGAGAGATATATAAGAGCTGAAACTACTAAGAATGAGGAAGATAACTATAAACACACCAATTTAAAATTAAAATCAAAATTTTACCCCAAAAATGACAGGGGGAGTAATTTAGAGACATTCGAAAAGGTTATCTTAGCTGACTTAAGAAAGAGTGAAAATACAAAAGAAACATGGAAGAAGAATTTAACTAGAAAGGATAGAGAAATATTGAAGGGGCTCCAAACAGATTCAAACATAACAATTAAAATGGCGGATAAGGGAGGAGGTCTAGTACTGATGGATACTGAAAACTATATATTAGAGGCGGAAAGACTGTTAAGTGAAAAGAAAACATATAAAAGATTAGATCTAAATCCTACAGACAAATACCAAGTGAAACTTAAGAGAATCCTAGATAAAGGTAAGGAAAAAGGTATTATAACTGATAAAGAATATGCCTACATTATGCCATCATTCCCAAAGATACCGGTATTTTATTTTTTACCGAAAGTACACAAGAGCCTTACCAATCCACCAGGTAGGCCAATAGTTTCAGGGATAGGGTCTCTCACAGCGAACCTTTCTGAATATGTTGACAAATTTTTGCAAAAATATGTTGTGAAACTAGATTCCTATTTAAAGGATTCCACCAGTGTCCTTAGAATTATAAGTGACATAGAATGGAAAAAAGAATATCTTTTAGCAACTTGTGACGTTACGTCACTTTATACCAATATTAACCATCAATTGGGACTTGAGGCAATAGAAAATGTTCTAGAAAGAGATAAAGATATACCGAAAGAACAAAAAGAATTTATTTTGGAATGTAGTTTATACTAGAGCACAACTACTTCACATTTGATAGTAAATATTACCTGCAGGTTGAAGGAACAGCGATGGGCACGAGATTCGCACCGAGCTATGCAAATCTATTTATGGGAGAGTGGGAACAGAGTTTGCTATCCCATGCGGAGCTCGGTGCGAATCTCGTGCTATTTAAAAGATACATCGATTATATTGTTATTATATGGAATGGTAGTGAAGAGTCCCTTAAAGGGACAGTCAAGTCCAAAAAAAACTTTCATTTTTCAAATAGGGCATGTAATTTTAAACAACTTTTGAATTTACTTTTATCAACAATTTTGCTTTGTTCTCTTGGTATTCTAGTTGAAAGCAAACCTAGGAAGGCTCATATGATAATTTCTAAGGCCTTCAAGGCCGCCTCTATTTTATTTACTTTTCACAGCAGGGGAGAGCAAGCTCATGTAGGCCATATAGATAGCATTGTGATCACGCCCGTGGCTAGTGGCAGACACTGCACTAATTGGCTAAAATGCAAGTCAATAGATAAGAACTAAAAGTCATGTGATTAGGGGCGGTCAGAAGATGCTTAGATACAAGTTAGTCACAGAAGTAAAAAGTGTATTAACCCCTTAATGACCGAGGACGTGCAGGGTACGTCCTCTAAAAAAAGGCAGTTAACGCCTGAGGACGTACCCTGCACGTCCTCAGTCTGGAAAGCAGCTGGAAGCGATCCTGCTCGCTTCCAGCTGCTTTCCGGTTATTGCAGTGATGCCTCGACATCGAGGCATCCTGCAATAACACTTTCTGGCCATCCGATGCAGAGAGAGCCACTCTGTGGCCCTCTCTGCACCGGACATCGATGGCCGGTATCGTTGGTGGGTGGGAGCCGACTTGGGAGGCGGGTGGGCGGCCATCGGTGAGATCTGGAAGGAGGAGGGTGGCGGGATCGGGGGAGGAGCCTTCGGGGGCGCGCACGGGTGCGCGCGCGCGCGTGCACGGTGGGTGGCGGGCGGGCGCGTGCACGGGGCGGGAGCGGGTGGGAACCGCTACACTACAGAAAAAAAGTAAAGAGTAAAGTGTATTAAAAAATGAAATAAACATTTTTTAAAAAAAGCATTTAAGCGATCTGGAAGGGGTGGGGGGTTGGTATTGGGGGGGGGAAGCTACACTACAGAAAAAGGAATTTTTTTTAATAAAAAAAACATATTTTCACTAAAATGGGTACTGGCAGACAGCTGCCAGTACCCAAGATGGCGCACATTAAGTCAGAGGGGGAGGGTTAGAGAGCTGTTGGGTGGGGGATCAGTGAGGTTGGGGGCTAAGGGGGATCCTACACAGAAGCATATGTAAATATGCTAAAACAAAATGCACAAAAATGCACAAATTTTCCTTTTATTTTAGTACTGGCAGAGTTTCTGCCAGTACTTAAGATGGCGGGGACATTTGTGGGGTAGGGGAGGGAAGAGAGATGTTTGGGAGGGATCAGGGGGTCTGATGTTTCAGGTGGGAGGCTGATCTCTACACTAAAGCTAAAATTAACCCTGCAAGCTCCCTACAAGCTACCTAATTAACCCCTTCACTGCTAGCCATAATACACGTGTGATGCGCAGCGCCATTTAGCAGCATTCTAATTACCAAAAAGCAACGACAAAGTCATATATGTCTGCTATTTCTGAACAAAGGGGATCACAGAGAAGCATTTACAACCATTTGTGCCATAATTGCACAAGCTGTTTGTAAATGATTTCAGTGACAAACCTAAAATTGTGAAAAATGTAATGTTTTTTTTAATTTGATCGCATTTGGCGGTGAAATGGTGGCATGAAATATACCAAAATGGGCCTAGATCAATACTTGGGGTTGTCTACTACACTACACTAAAGCTAAAAATACCCCAAAAAGCTCCTTACATGCTCCCTAATTAACCCCTTCACTGCTGGGCATAATACACGTGTGGTGCGCAGTGGCATTTAGCGGCCTTCTAATTACCAAAAAGCAATGCCAAAGCCATATATGTCTGCTATTTCTGAACAAAGGGGATCCCAGAAAAGAATTTACAACCATTTATGCCATAATTGCACAAGCAGTTTGTAAATAATTTCAGTGAGAAACTGAAAGTTTGTGAAAAAATTTGTGAAAAAGTGAACAATTTTTTGTATTTGATCGCATTTGGCGGTGAAATGGTGGCATGAAATATACCAAAATGGGCCTAGATCAATACTTTGGGATGTCTTCTAAAAAAAAATATATATATGTCAATGGATATTCAGGGATTCCTGAAAGATATCAGTGTCCCAATGTAACTAGCGCTAATTTTGAAAAAAAAATGTTTTGAAAATAGCAAAGTGCTACTTGTATTTATGGCCCTATAAGTTACAAAAAAAGCAAAGAAGATGTAAACATTGGGTATTTCTAAACTCAGGACAAAATTTAGAAACTATTTAGCATGGGTGTTTTTTGGTGGTTGTAGATATGTAACAGATTTTGGGGTTCAAAGTTAGAAAAAGTGTGTTTTTTTCCATTTTTCCTCATATTTTATAATTTTTTTTATAGTAAATGATAAGATATGATGAAAATAATGGTATTTTTAGAAAGTCCATTTAATGGCGAGAAAAACGGTATATAATATGTGTGGGTACAGTAAATGAGTAAGAGGAAAATTTCAGCTAAACACAAACACTGCAGAAATGTAAAAATAGCCTTGGTCCCAAACGGACAGAAAATGGAAAAGTGCTCTGGTCACTAAGGGGTTAATATAACAGTGTTGGTTTTGCAAAACTGGGGAATGGGTAATAAAGGGATTATCTATCTTTTTAAACAACAAAAATTCTGGTGTTGACTGTCCCTTTAAGGACACTTTTGGTTTAATGAATAATAATGATAGGGGTTTGTCATTTACTTATCAAATTAGTCGAGAGAATATATCATTTTTAGATTTAGAGATAATGGCAGATAAGAACAAATTAGTCACCAAAACATATTTTAAACCCACAGATGCAAACAACTACATACATGCCACCAGCTGCCACTATTCTAAATGGAAGAGCAACATACCTGTGGGCCAAAGCCTTAGAATAAGGAAGAATTGTACAGAGCTAAAAGATTTTGAAGAACAAATAAAAACTGTGGAAAACAAATTTAAAGATAGAGGCTATAATGAGGATAATATAAAACAAGCAATAGTAAGAGCAAGGAATACAGATAGGGCCTCACTCTTGAGCTATAAAGTAAAAAACCAACAAACAGAGGATTTCAGCATACCATTTGTTACAGAATATAGCGATAATCACAACATAATTAGGAAAATTTTACGCAAACACTGGCACATAGTAAAAAATGACCCCATTTTAGGGGATAAACTACCACCCTACCCCAAAATAGTATATAAAAAAAACAGAAATTTGAAAACACTACTGGCACCGAGTGAGTTCAAAAGAAATAAAGGAGGTCCTAATAAAGATAAAGATCTATGGGGGAAAGAAGTAAGGGGATTCTTCCCTTGCGTAACGTGTAGATCATGTAAATATAGCTCAAAAAAGAAAATTCTAAAAGTCCCAAGGATGAATATAGATTTTGAAATAAAGGATACTATTAGGTGCAATAGCAAGGGGGTGATTTATGCGATACAATGTTCTTGTGATATGATCTATGTAGGAGAAACTACCAGGATGCTGAGGGATAGAATGAGGGAACACCTGTGGAATATTGAAAAAGGGAAACTAGAAACCCACCTCTACCAACATTTTAGAGAAGTCCACCATAATAATCTTAAAGACTTTAAATTTTGGGGTCTATGTAAAGTGAAGGGAGACTGGAGTGGGGGAGACTATGAAAATAAACTCCTAAGAAAAGAAGCAGAAATGATTTACAATTTTAATTCATTGTACCCCCATGGACTTAATTCTGAAATAGAAACTACACCATTTTTATGAAATATTGAAGATTAATGCAAATAGTTAACCTTTGAAATGATACAATAGATAGGACCATGTACATTTTTTAAGTCGTTTTCTTAAGACGTTTATTAAAAAAGTTTTTAAATGACCAGATCAGGAAGCTATGTAGAAGATTAGATATAATTGGGTGAAGCAATATTGGAAGTGCAATAATAGTAGTATATACAGTTCACAGTCTAATAGTGTTATATTTGATAAATTTACATACATTTTATACACCTCCTTTATGAAGAGTATACTTCGATAGGATTTCTGTTATCCCATTGATAGAGATTAGTTATAGTATGGGTATTAAATTCGCAAGCACTGGTATAGGAAGAATTCACATATATATATATATATATATACGATTGATTATAATATTTTTAAAATTGATTGTGTTTTTAGAATTGATTGAGTTTTAAAGTATTAACTGTAATTTTAAGTTTAATTGTATTATTGTTTTTTAGGCTATTTTTAAAGATTTAATATATGATTTAATTTAATGGATGTGAGATGATACACATAGGCCTAGATTTAGAGTTTGGCGGTAGCCGTGAAAACCAGCGTTAGAGGCTCCTAACGCTGGTTTTAGGCTACCGCCGGTATTTGGAGTCACTCAAAATAGGGTCTAACGCTCACTTTTCAGCCGCGACTTTTCCATACCGCAGATCCCCTTACGTAAATTGGGTATCCTATCTTTTCAATGGGATTTTTCTAACTCCGGTATTTAGAGTCGTTTCTGAAGTGAGCGTTAGACATCTAACGACAAAACTCCAGCCGCAGGAAAAAAGACAGTAGTTAAGAGCTTTCTAGGCTAAAGCCGGTTTCTAAAGCTCTTAACTACTGTACTCTAAAGTACACTAACACCCATAAACTACCTATTTACCCCTAAACCGAGGTCCCCCCACATCGCAGACACTCGAAAAAAAAATTTTAACCCCTAATCTGCCGACCGCCACCTACGTTATACTTATGTACCCCTAATCTGCTGCCCCTAACACCGCCGACCCCTATATTATATTTATTAACCCCTAATCTGCCCCCTCAACGTCGCCTCCACCTGCCTACACTTATTAACCCCTAATCTGCCGACCGGACCTGAGCGCTACTATAATAAAGTTATTAACCCCTAATCCGCCTCACTAACCCTATCATAAATAGTATTAACCCCTAATCTGCCCTCCCTAACATCGCCGACACCTAACTTCAATTATTAACCCCTAATCTGCCGACCGAATCTCGCCGCTATTCTAATAAATGTATTAACCCCTAAAGCTAAGTCTAACCCTAATACTAACACCCCCCTAACTTAAATATAATTTAAATCTAACGAAATTAATTAACTCTTATTAAATAAATTATTCCTATTTAAAGCTAAATACTTACCTGTAAAATAAACCCTAATATAGCTACAATATAAATTATAATTATATTATAGCTATTTTAGGATTTATATTTATTTTACAGGTAACTTTGTATTTATTTTAACCAGGTACAATAGCTATTAAATAGTTAATAACTATTTAATAGCTAAAATAGTTAAAATAATTACAAATTTACCTGTAAAAGAAATCCTAACCTAAGTTACAAATAAACCTAACACTAGACTATCAATAAATAAATTAAATAAAATACCTACAATTACCTACAATTAACCTAACACTACACTATCAATAAATTAATTAAATATAATTGCTACAAATAAATACAATTAAATAAACTAGCTAAAGTACAAAAAATAAAAAAGAACTAAGTTACAAAAAATAAAAAAATATTTACAAACATAAGAAAAATATTACAACAATTTTAAACTAATTACACCTACTCTAAGCCCCCTAATAAAATAACAAAGACCCCCAAAATAAAAAAATGCCCTACCCTATTCTAAATTACTAAAGTTCAAAGCTCTTTTACCTTACCAGCCCTGAACAGGGCCCTTTGCGGGGCATGCCCCAAGAAATACAGCTCTTTTGCCTGTAAAAAAAAACATACAATACCCAAGCCCCCAACATTACAACCCACCACCCACATACCCCTAGTCTAACCCAAACCCCCCTTAAATAAACCTAACACTAAGCCCCTGAAGATCATCCTACCTTGTCTTCACCATACCAGGTTCACCGATCGGTCCAGAAGAGCTCCTCCGATGTCCTGATCCAAGCCCAAGCGGGGGGCTGAAGAGGTCCATGATCCGGCTGAAGTCTTCATCCAAGCGGGGCAGAAGAGGTCTTCCATCCAATTGAAGTCTTCATCCAAGCGGCATCCATCCGGAGCGAAGCGGCAGCATCCTGAAGACCTCCACCGCGGAACATCCATCCTGGCCGACGACTGAACGACGAATTACGGTTCCTTTAAATGACGTCATCCAAGATGGCGTCCCTCGAATTCCGATTGGCTGATAGGATTCTATCAGCCAATCGGAATTAAGGTAGGAATATTCTGATTGACTGATGGAATCAGCCAATCAGAATCAAGTTCAATCCGATTGGCTGATCCGATCAGCCAATCAGATTGAGCTTGCATTCTATTGGCTGATCGGAACAAGAAGATTTGACCAAGGCGGTAAGAAAGCCTTTGGGGATTGACATAATCTAGTATAAGGTAACACCTGTACACCTAGTGCAATAAACAACAACTGAACTTTTTATCCGTGTGCTTATAGCTGGTTTACCAGACTAAAGACTGTGACCTGAATATTGAAAAGAAATGGTTTTAAGCATTAAAGACTAAAGGAAATATACATTTAAAACCACGGTCAGATAAGCCATTTTTGCCAAAACGCTTAAACAGCAAGATTTGGAGTTAATATTGGGACTTTCCTTATATATTTTATCTGTTTTGACATACTGCTACATTTTATAATAGGCATACCATAAATTTAAATAGTATCACAGAGAATTGGATATAGCCGGTTTTAGATACATTGTTTTATGAATGAGAGTATGAATGTGAAGTGTTAATTAACTATTATATTGTTTTATAATATACTGTGTGTTATAATAAATAAATAATTTTATATGAATACCAACTTTGGCCTCGCTTCCATTGAGTTGTAATTCAGTTTGCGTGCACTCGCAAACCGTTAAATATGCTGTCGAAAGCAATAGCTTTTAACGACTGTTTCCAATGGCGCGTTATACCTCAATATCGGCTGCCGGACTTCGGCTGCCGAAAAGATTTTCGCGTCCCATAGAAAGTAATAGAAGCCGTTAATCGATAAATTATACCAGGTTTCCATTGAAAGCGCTAACCGTTAATACACTGTTGGAGGCTGTCGATACATTGAGAAATATTACCCCCAGCTCAACTAGGTGTAAAGGAGGAAAAAAGAGCTTTTTGAGGCCTGTTTCTCATTGAAATTGCAAATCACAAAAAAATTATGAGTGTTTCAATGTACAAATAACATTATATATGCTACATTTATTGGTCCTATGTATAGGAATATTTGCACCCATGTTGTCATAGAAATTTCAATATGTATGTGCATATAAAAATATATGCAAGCACCACAATTATGGAACGACCTCCCGCACACTTTTAAACCTTCCCCATGCCTAATATCCTTTAAGAGATCCCTCTCTACATATCTCAAAACAGAATGCACCTGTCATTGTTGATTATATATTTCCTACCGGTTCTATGTTAAATTTTTGTGCATATATCGTGTATTATTATTGTTTTTTTATTTTATTGTACCCATTGTATCAATGCAATGTTTTGTGGACCCAGGACATACTTGAAAACTATAGAAATCTCAATGTATCTTTCCTGGTAAAATATTATAAAAATAAATAAAATATCTACCTATTCAAAATGAAACCTTTGCCCAGGGATGCTATATATAATCTCAATACATATAGAAAAATAATTCAAAGGAAATAAGTTGTTTATCATGAAGATGAGTTTTATTATTACAGATTTACCCTCATTCAAATGTAATTTTCAATGTGAAAATCATATTTATTCAATACAAAACGATGACACATTAAAGTTATGTGTCATAGTACTAATATTTATAAAATATATGTAATGTCATGTCTGCTAAAGCAGATAATACATTTGCAATATTTAGACTATTAACCAAAATACATAAGTGCTTAATATTACATACTTCAAGAGATATGAAGTATTGTCTTTAACATGGAGTTATTGAAACATTTTAAAAGTGCATTGTGCATTGGTCCCAGGGAGAGTCTGTGTCTGTTCATATGATGTCAATTAAAATGTATTAATCACCTCTATATCATGGCAATCACATATATGTTGTGTATACATCAGTGCTTAAATATCATAAAGATACATTTATCTAATTATTCTAAATATTGAATAATAATCTTGACAAAAAGGAGTGCATTAGTCATGATAGGTATTAGTCATGATAGGAATATATTTCAGATATTACATTCCACATAGGACTATAAGAATGAATGCAAGGTATTTGGCCATATCAACAGGAAGGAGTATTTACTTTTCAACTCTTCTATAACTGTATAACCCTTATTAGCTTCATCTGAAGGAGCAAACAACATATGCTTGTGGAATATAAATCATAACATTTACACATGTCACGTTGACTAATGTTAGAGAGCATATACTGTATAAATTTCAGACACGTATCCCCAAGTATTCTTAAACGGCATAATATCCTCAATAAAAGGACACATAAATTTATCAACAATGTACACCTGCATATTAATTGACATCATGTGAAATAAAAATGAATAAAGCTGTTCATTTTTAGCAGATAAACAGCTATTAGAATAATATTAAGATATATGTTCAAATTTGGATTAGAAAAATGGATGCATATTTATGAGATGAAAATCGCACTTAAAAAAGTGCTTTAGTGCAAAAATTAGATATGATATATCTTGGGTGGAAATATCTTGGGTGGAAAAAAAGAATATTAATTCATTCTTGCGGCGGGATTTTGACTTTGGAGGAGAGGTACTTAGGGGGGCAGTGTGGCGTCTTGTGCGACGCCCACCAGCTGAATGTGAGGCTAATAACCGGGATTCAGGGTCCTGCAGGGAGATGACAGAGGATGCAAGGGAGGATGGAGTTTGGGGCCTATCCGCGAGCCTCTCCACTGCCTCTGCCAGGCGGACGAGTGAGGCATTATGGATGTCCATTTGGCTCTGTATCCTTCTCAAATCCTGCTGCTGCTGGAGCCTGGACAGCCTAAGCTCTCTATGTATGAGCCTCAGTAGATCATCCTGCTGGGACTGTGCCGGACCCTGTTGTACAGTTGGTGTCTCAGGAACTAATAATTGGCTGGTTCCAGGGCTGTCTCTCCGTATTGGTGACTGTGAGGTTGTCTGTGATGGCACTGTTGGCAATACATTGGTGGGTGCAGTGGGTGGTGGTGTGGATTCCTGTTGTGCCATAGGAGTGGGAGGCATATAGTACAGATGATGCAGATCTGTATGCTGCTGTGGTGGGTGCATCATCTGCTGCTGAGGATAATGATGTCGTCGTGGGTGCATCATCTGCTGCTGAGGAGGATGTTGTGGGGGGTGCATCATCTGCTGCTGAGGAGGATGTTGTGGGGGGTGCATCATCTGCTGCTGAGGATGTTGTGGGGGGTGTATCATCTGCTGCGGTGGGTACAGCTGTCGGGGCTGTGCCATTTGTTGCTGCGAAGTATGCATGAACTGCCATTGTTGAGGAGGATGAGTCTGCTGGGGTTCAGAACCCAAAACATGAAATGTTGTCTCCGAGGTAGATGGAGAAGGGCATGATACATCCTCCACCTCATATGTCCTAGGCTGCTGCATATCATCTTCTAAGAGGCTGATATAGGAGGTAGTGTCACCATAGATATCCTCATCCTCCTCAGTGAATGTAGGAACATCCTGCTGTGGTGTTGGTGCAGCTTCATACTCCTCCTGTTCGTAACCTACAAATAAATATACGGTATGTTTACATTATCTATCTAATAGAATATATTACTTTGTAGCATAACAATACAGACTATTATATTCCATATTTATGTGTATATATGTACACACACACATACACACACACACACACACACACACACATACACACACACACACATACACACACACACACATACACACACACACACACACTCACATACACACATACACACACACATACACACACACACACACACACACACATATAGTGTGTTTGGGATAAAATCCAAGCAAATATGACCATAACTGAGGAATCTTTATAGACTATGTCTTAAAGGAACATTGTTAAAGGGACACTGTACCCAAATATTTTCTTTTGTGCTTCAGATAGAGCATGCAATTTTAATCAAGTTTCGGATTTACTCCTATTTTCAAATGTTCTTTATTCTCTTGGTATCTTTGTTTGAAATGCAAGAATGTAAGTTTAGATGGTGGCCCATTTTTGGTGAACAACCTAGGTTGTCCTTGCTGATTGGTGGATAAATGCATCCACCAATCAAAAACTGCTGTCCAGAGTTCTGAACTTAGAAAAAAGCTTAGATGCCTTCTTTTTCATATAAAGATAGCAAGAGAACGAAGAGAAATTGATTATAGTAGTAAATTAGAAAGTTGCTTAAAATTGCATGCTGCATCTGATTCACAAAATAATAAATTTGGGTACAGTGTCCCTTTAAGGACAATGACACATGATTTATATGAAATGCTTAATATTCTTGGATATTATATTATCAATATTCTTGCTTGTCGGAGCAGATATACAATACAGAGTGCTTGCTGAACATATTAAATACAACTATGTAAATTTAGATTCATAGCTAAACACAGATGGGTATTTATGATATACAACATATATACATCACATATATGGTTATATTTAATATTGAATATTCACCTTCATACACCTCTTCAAGTGGCACAGAGGTGTCCATTGTCCCCTTACATCCGTGAACAGATTCATCCGAGATGACATTGGACAGCATCTCCTCCCATGACCTTAGGTGTATTCTCTTGCTAGGACCACCACCTGTCCCACGTGCATATTTGGCCTGCTGTGCCAGCTTAGCTTTGGTTTCCCTCCTGCAGTCATGATAGCGGTGTTTAATGCTGGCAGTAGAACGATTACGTCCTAAGCAGCTGACTGCCACTCGAATCTCCTCCCACAGCTTATTCCGGACACCCGGCCTCAGGTGTCCGGAATAAGCTGTGGGAGGAGATTCGAGTGCCCTCTCCAAGTAGGCCTCAACAAGAGCCTCCTTCTCCTCCTCAGAGTACCTCTCCTCTCTTAGCCTGCCCTTCACACCTGAAGGGCCAGCAGACACAGACTCTCCCTCCTGTGACTGGGGACCAGCCCTCTCTACCTCCTCTGTCCCTGCAGGCTGTGACAGGCTACCACCAGCCCCACCCCCAGTTGCCACAGTCTGCCCCACTTTCCCTTTTCTTTTTGTGCCTAGCTGAGGCTGACTCCGCCTCACTCCTCCCACCTCCACTCCTCTTCCACCCTCTCTCCTTCCCTCCTCTGCCAGGGTTTGAGGAAGGACAAATCCTCCACCCAAACCTCGGCCCCTATTCCTGCCCATACTACTCCCTACTTCCCCCCTCCCCCTCCCTCTATCCACCCTCTCCACTGCCCTCCCCCTAGCCACCCCCTTCCCAACTCCACTAGGCCTATCCATCTCTTTCTCCTTCCTCCCTAACTCTAACCTAACACTAAAGTCCCTAGCTTACCTAACTACACTAATTCACCTAACTAAACCCTAAATTAAATAGCCCCAAAACTAACTACCTAACCTATCTAGACCCTAACTATCTCTATTCTATATCCCTCAAAATAAAAATAAAATGTGGGGGTGAAAATAAACAAAGGGATGTAAATGAAAAAGGAAAAACTAAGGAGGATTAGAACAAAATTATAGAAAAATAATAAGGGATGCAAATGAAGAAAGGGGTGGGCTATATAGTCAAATGAAACAAAAAATATGGGATGTAAAAAAAAAAATTAGGATGGGCAAAATGTATATAAAAAAAAAAAGTTATATAGTGAGGAAGGGAAGGGTAGTCAAAGGGGGTATGGGAAGTGGAATAAGGGGATTAATGAAAGGAGTAATAAAGGAAGATGGGGATATGGGGGTTAATGAAATAAAAAAAATGTGAATGTGTTTGTATCAAATAAAAGTGTGTATGTGTGTGTGTGTGTATTTGTGTGTATAAACTAATGTGTGTTAATTAACTAATGTATGGATGTGTGTGTGTGTTCCTAATATTATATGAGGCCTACAATAAGAATATATGAAAATAAAATATCAAACTCTCCACTAACTCTCAAACAACTCTCAAAAACCCAAAACTCCTACCAACGCAACTAGCTCCCGTGTCTTTCTCTCTAGAGGCGATCACAGGTAAAGAGCGCAGGCGCAAACCGTTATTCTTATAGACAGAGGTTGGGTTACCATGGCAATGCACTTGTTATGGCGCGCTTTTCGACAAATCCGACATCGGTTGGCAACGCAAACTTACGTACGGCCGAAAAGAGCGACTGCGCGCAACACGCTAATCTTTTCAATGGAAACCTGGTACTAAAATGGAGCCGTAAATTACTTTTAGCTGTCGTCCGCTTCGGTAGCTTACGGCTCAATTTTTAACGACTCAATGGAAGCAAGGCCTTTGTCAGGAAGAGATTATTTTTATAGAATTGGAGCGATATAATTTACTGTCCTATAGTTTGTAACTAAACTTGAATAATCCTCACAGTGTAACAAAAATAATTTTAAAAAAGATACGACAACAATTTATACACATTAGAACATTTACCCACAGCTGTAAGCGCCTCTATGCCATACACATTTTCTAACTTATCTATCATATACTGTCTAGGAAGGAGACGGTAATTGTAGAAAGGCAAGGTGGGTATAGCCTAGCGCATCACACACACCATTTTTCTAGAATGAGGATGAGTGACTTGATCAGTTGACTAGAGACTGTTAGGAGAAGAGAGGATGCAGGACCAGCAGAATGAGGATGAGTGACCTGGCAGAATGAGGATGAGTGACCTGGTCAGTTGACTAGAGACTGATAGGAGAAGAGAGGATACAGGACCAGCAGAATGAGGATGAGTGACCTGGCAGAATGAGGATGAGTGACCTGGTCAGTTGACTAGAGACTGATAGGAGAAGAGAGGATGCAGGACCAGCAGAATGAGGATGAGTGACCTGGCAGAATGAGGATGAGTGACCTGGTCAGTTGACTAGAGACTATTAGGAGAAGAGAGGATACAGGACCAGTAGAATCAGGATGAGTGACCTGGTCAGATGACTAGAGACTGTTAGGAGAGGAGAGGATACAGGACCAGCAGAATGAGGATGAGTGACCTGGTCAGATGGCTAGAGACTGTTAGGAGAGGAGAGGATACAGGACCAGCAAAATGAGGATGAATAGCCTGGCAGAATGATGTTGAGTTACCTGGTCAGTTCACCAGAGACTATTAGGAGAGGAGAGAATACAGGACCAGCAGAATGAGGATGAGTGACCTGGTCAGTTGACTAGAGACTGTTAGGAGAGGATACAGGACCAGCAGATTGAGGATGAGTGACCTGGTCAGTTGACCAGAGACTATTAGGAGAAGAGAGAATACAGGACCAGCAAAATGAGGATGAGTAGCCTGGCAGAATGATGTTGAGTTACCTGGTCAGTTGACCAGAGACTATTAGGAGAGGAGAGAATGCAGGACCAAAAGAATTAGGATGAGTAACTTGTTCAGTTAATAAAAGTGACCGGGCAGCTTGTAGAGGAGTTATATTTTTTGTGCATCGATTTCGTTTTTGGCAACAGCCATTATCAGTCATTAACGGTGACTAATCTTGTTTTTTCAACAACGAACAAGAATTTTATAAAGGCTGGTAATTGAGGTTTATGTGTTTAACCCCTGTAAAAGGGTTAAAGTACACAGAAATAAATTTCACACCAGTAGTGCTTTAATGTTTAGGATCTTTCCGTGTTGACTTGAAAACAGCTGCTTAGGCAATCAGGGATTTTGGTATACTGTTACTTTAAGAAAATACACTTTGGAACTGGGAGGGAACTCTATGGTCAGCAGCCATTCTTCTTTAAGTTAGTTTTTCAGTTGGTTCAGTTGTGTGTTGCATACGTCTGAGATGAATAAAGACCCGCTCTGTGTACCTACGATCAAGTAGTGCTTATTCATATTTTTAATGCTAAATAGCCACACAAGAAACACAACATGGTGTCAGAAGTGCTGAAAATGTCACTTGTCTGAGTAAAGAGATTGTAACAAGGACTTAATTCGCAGTTTCTCTAGCATCAGCATGGAGATGTTCAGAGCATCAGACCCTCTCCAATTCACAGGAAATTTAAGTGAAAACTGGAGAAGATGGGAGCAAAGATTTGTAATTTATTCTAAGACAGTTGAACTTTATAAAGATGAGCAGAAAACTCAGATTGCCATAGCCCTGTATGTTTTGTGTGGGGAAGGCCAAGAGATTTACAACACATTGGAACCAGCCCTGTCTGCTGAAAGAACCTTAGACTCAGTGCTGACCTTGTTCATGGAGCATTGTACTCCAAAGAAATGTGTTTGAGCGACATCAGTTTTGGCCACATTCACATTATGAGGGGCAGGGCATTGAAAGGTATATGACAGAACTCAGACTAAAAGCCAGAGATTGTGAGTTTGGTGCAATACTTGAGGACATGTTAAGAGACAAATTAGTATTCAGTGTTACAGATACCAGACTTAAAGAATGTTTGCTCAGAGAGGCTGACCTTACACTACAAAAGGCAGTGGAGATATGTCAGGCTGCTGAAGCTACCAAATCCCAAATTCAGGTTATGGCTGCAAACACACCAGCAAGTTCCTACTAGACTATTCATGCTTTACAGTACAAACCCACACTCACTAGCCAAGTAGAGTCTACTAGAGGTGGCAGGAACAAACCTCATTCTAGTACAAGGTCTGAGAAAAAAGGAATGTGTGCCCTAGGTGTGGCGGGGTACACCCACCTCAAAGATACCCAGCATTTGTGTGCGTTTGTCACACTTGTTAAAAAAAGGAATCATTTTTCAAAATGCTGTAAATCACAAGGCCAGGAGAGTGAAAGAGTAAAAACAATTGAGACTTTATTTATAGGAGCAATATTGAAAGATGAAAGACAATAACTAAAACACTCTGCATGGTTCTCTGAAGTGCAAATCAAAGGTGCACCCATTAACTTTAAACTGGATACTGGTTCTGAGGGAAATTTGCTTCCTCTCACTCTTTTAAAAAAGATCCCTGCACAGTTCTGCATCAGAAATATTAACACTTACACCTAGATTACAAGTTGTGCGTTACGGTTTTAAGGCTAAAAAAATGGCAATTTCAGCGTAAAAACAATAACACTGCCATTATGAGTCATGTCAGTATAGCTATACGGCAAGCATTGTAGCCATCTGAAAGCAGTAGTTATGGATTTTGTGTAACAAACATGTTTCACAAAACTCATAACTAAGTATTACAAAGTACACTAACACCCATAAACTACCTATTAACCTCTAAACCGCCACCCTCCCACATCGCAAACACTATATTAAACCTATTAACCCCTAATCTGTCGACCACCCACATCCCCACCACTATAATAAAGTTATTAACCCCTATTCTGCTGCTCCCCGACACCGCCGCCACTAACTAAACTTATTAACCCCTAAACTGCCAGCCCCCCACATCGCCACTAATAAATTAAGCTATTAACCCCTAAACCTATCCCCCCATCTTTAAATTAAAATTACAATATCCCTATCTTAAAATAAATAAAAACTTACCTGTGAAATTAAAAAAAAACTAAGTTTAAACTAACAATTAACCAAGCATAACTATTATACTAAACTATTATACTAAAATTAAAATAACTTCCAATTGAAAAAACTAAATTACACATTAAAAAAACATATCACTACTAAAACAAATGAAGTCTAAAATTACAAAAAATAAAAAATACTAAATTATGAAAAAATAACAAACACTAAATTACGAAAAATAACAAACGAAATGATCAAAAATAAAAACAGTTACACCTAATCTAATAGCCCTATAAAAATAACCCCCCCCCCCCCAAAAAAAAATAAAATAAAAAGCCTAGCCTACAAAAAACTACCAATAGCCCTTAAAAGGGACTTTTGTATAGGGCATTGCCCTAAAGAAATCAGCTCTTTTTACCTGGAAAAAAATACAAAGACCCCTAACAGTAAAACCCACCACCCAACCAACCCCCCCAAACAGGGCCGGCCCTAGCCATTGCGGGGCCCAAGGCAGGATGACAAAATGGGGCCCCCTTTCTCTCCACCCCTAAACCCCCCCACAGCTTTTAAAATGAAAAAAATAGAAAATCATTTAAAGTAATGCACAACATTTTATATATAAAAAAAACACATAAATCTACTAATGTGGAGCACTATAACATTGTATATATTGCAATATACCATTTGTACTATTGGAACAACTGTTTATGTATATAATGAAGAATTATGCTGACAATTAGGAGCAGTTGAGTTGAACTGGGCCTTATTTTTATGTGTTTTCTTATGATAATAAGAACATTACAGAGACTCCAGGGCCAGCCCTAGCAAATGCAGGTCCCTAGGCAGATTGACAGCGCGGGACCTCTATCCAGAACAAAAAATACTTAAAAGAAATGGGGCAATGCACTGTACCACACAAACACAGAGATATAATACACCCAGAGAGATACTTATATATACACATACATCCACACACTCAGACACATACACAGGTGCACAGATATATACATACACAGGTGTACACACACAGCCCACCCCCCCACCCCCCACACACACACAGCCCACTCACATAAACAGCCCACACACACACACACACACACACACACAGCCCACGCACACACATACAGCCCACACACACACATACAGCCCACACACACACACGCCCCACACAGCCACCACACACACAGCCCACACACACAGCCTCCACACACACAGCCCACACACACACATACACACAGCCCACTCACATACACAGCCCACACACACACACACACAGCCCACACACACATACAGCCCACACACACACACGCCCCACACAGCCACCACACACACACACAGCCCACACACACACACAGCCCACACACACAGCCTCCACATACACAGCCCACACACACACATACACACAGCCACAGCCCACACACACATACACAGCCCACACACACAGCCAAAGCCCACATACACACACACACACATACACAGCCGACACACACACACACACATACACAGCCCACACACACACACACACACACACATACACAGCCCTCACACAACTCACACCCACACACACATTCTTACATACACACTTTCCCTCTGTCTCGCATACACACAATGCATTTTAGTGGTGGACACATTTTAATCAAGGTCTAATTCTCAAATTGAGATTGATAAGTATATGAAAGTAAATTTAATTTATCACAACAGTGTGATGTATTATTTTTGGATGTCCTAGAAATCAAAGCACTTGCCATGCCACAAATGAATGGTCCATGCCACAAATGTATCACAAGAAATACAGAAAAAAACAGCTTCATTAGCATCAGAAACTCTTTAAACACATATACTATAACCTTAGTCTTTGTGCTCCTCTTAGCTTGTCTCCCCAAATTACCTTATACAAATTATTTTGCATATGTGTATGTATGTGTATATATACATACACACACACACACACATATATATATATATATATATATATATATATATATATATATATATATATATATATATGTGTGTGTGTGTGTGTGTGTATGTGTGTGTGTGTGTCTGTGTGTACTACAGATGTTTTATAACAAATAAACATCAAAGCTGTACACAGAGTTTAATAAACTATGTAAGTCACTCAGACGTTTTAAAATTCATCTAAGTGCTTTGTTTTCTCAGTTTAAATAGGAGGTGCTGTTCTCCATTCAATCTGCTGCTCACCACATGTATTTAGCACTGCTATGTCACTATCTGCTGCACATAATCTGCTGCTCACCACATGTATTTAGCACTGCTATGTCCCTATCTGCTGCACAAGGTACAATACACTCTCCAGTGTGATGCTCACCACATGTATTTAGCACTGCTATGTCACTATCTGCTGCAGAACTTAGGTACAATACTCTCTCCAGTATGATGCTCACCACATTTATTTAGCACTGCTATGTCACTATCTACTGCACATATTACAATACTCTCTCCAGTGTGATGCTCACCACATGTATTTAGCACTGCTACGTCACTATCTGCTGAACAAGGTAAAATACTTTCTCCAGTGTGAGATGTTTACCACATTTATTTAGCACTGCTATGTCCCTATCTACTGCACATTTTACAATACTCTCTCCAAAGTGATGCTCACCACATTTATTTAGCACTGCTGTGTCACTATCTGCTGCACAATGTACAATACACTCTCCAGTGTGATACTCACCACATTTATTTAGCACTGCTATGTCACTATCTACTGCAAAATGTACAATACACTCTCCAGAGTGATGCTCACCACATTTATTTAGCACTGCTACGTCTACCGCACATTTTACAATACTCTCTCCACTGAGTATTGTAAAATCTACTGCACAATGTACAATACACTCTCCAGAGTGATGCTCACCACATTTATTTAGCACTGCTACGTCTACCGCACATTTTACAATACTCTCTCCACTGAGTATTGTAAAATGTGCAGTAGATAGTGACGTAGCAGTGCTAAATAAATGTGGTGAGCATCACACTGGAGAGTGTATTTTACATTGTGCAGCAGATAGTGACAGAGCAGTGCTAAATAAATGTGGTGAGCATCACACTGGAAAGAGTATTGTAATATGTGCAGTAGATAGTGACATAGCAGTGCTAAATACATGTGGTGAGCATCACACTGGAGAGAGTATTGTACTTTCTGCAGCAGATAGTGACATAGCAGTGCTAAATACATGTGGTGAGCATCACACTGGAGAGAGTATTGTAAATTGTGCAGCAGATAGTGACATAGCAGTGCTAAATACATGTGGTGAGCATCAGATTGAAGAGAGTATTGTACCTTGTGCAGCAGATAGTGACAGAGCAGTGCTAAAAAGATGTGGTGAGCAGCACACTGGAGAGAGTATTGTACCTTGTGCAGCAGATAGTGGCATAACAGTGCTAAATACAAGTGATGAGCATCACACTGGAGAGAGTATTGTACCTTGTGCAGCAGATAGTGACATAGCAGTGCTAAGTACAAGTGGTGAGCATCACACTGGAGAGAGTATTGTACCTTCTGCAGCAGATAGTGACATAGCAGTGCTAAATACAAGTGGTGAGCATCACACTGGAGAGAGTATTGTACCTTGTGCAGCAGATAGTGACATAGCAGTGCTAAATACAAGTGGTGAACATCAGATTGAAGAGAGTATTGTACCTTGTGCAGCAGATAGTGACATAGCAGTGCTAAGTACATGTGGTGAGCATCACACTGGAGAGTCACAAACCCCCTCCCTCCATGACAGATAAGGTAAGTCCCCTTACCCTCCAGCCCCCACACACACTCAGACCCCTCATAACCACAGGCTGCCTCCTCTTAACCCACTCAGCTTCCTTCCCTCACATAGTGCCCACTACTCTATTACCGTAACTACCGGTACCTCCCCTTAGCCATCCTCACCCTCTTAGCACCCTTTATCAATCATAACCCCCTCCTCACCACATACCTTCTCACCCTCAGCACACACACATAAGGCGGCACCTGTTATCTCTCACGCTGTGTCACAGATGATAACCCGCAATCTTAAACCCCTCGCACTCCCATCCTGTGCTCCTCACATCCTGGGAAGCAATGGTGTGCTGGCATGATGGCTTGGTGTCTCTCCTGACCGGCTGCGCTCTCCATGTTAAACTCGCTGCTCCTGAGTGCAGCTTTAAGTGGGGAGTCATGATCATCCTGGCGGTGGCTTAGGATATCAGTGGCGGCTGGCGGAGTCTCTAGGAAACCCTCCCTGCAACAAACACTGTGCTTCCGCCTAACCCCAACCTGTTCAAGCTACGGTACTTACAGTATCCCGGTATTTTTATATTGTTTTTAGGCAACATTCCGAGTATAGGCCGCACCCCTAGTTTAAAGACTTGCATTAGGGGAAAAAAGTGTGGCCTATACTTGGGATAATACAGTATATAGGGAATAAGCACAGCGTTTATATAAGCTAATGATCAGTGATGGTAAATATGAGAGAACTGTAAACAGTTGAACGTACCAACCCTGGTCTGTAGCTATTATGAATTCATAGGAGTGGATTGTGAAACTCACAGTTAAGCTTAACAGTGCTACTGTAGGTGAACCAAATAGCAAGAGAATTAAGTGATACAATTATCTAGTTTACTGTGGAATAAGATGTTGTCAGAGCTCTGCGTGCAGCAGTGGATGCGGATCCAATGAGGAAGTCTCTCTTCCGATCACGTGACTGGGTCAGGGTTGAAGCAAAACAGACCGGACTTACAAGAGGAGTTATCCAATTAGGGAAGCAGCAGTACGTTGGATTTAAAGTCTCTAGATATCAGGCAGCTAATGTAGGTTAAATAATAATAAAAGACTTGAAGCAATAGAACAGGTATAGAACCATGTATAAGGCAGGGGTTCTTCGAGTGAACTGGCACAAATTTAACTTCACAGAGGAACTGTGCAGACTTCAACGCTGTCTCAAAGAAGTGGCTTAAGAGAGTACTGCAAGTAGTAAAATATCAAGCAATTTGGAATAGGAAGAGGATTACTTTATATGTTGATGAAAACAAGTAGGAACCACCTCTTAAAGGAACAGAGCCCTGACACGCTTCTAGAATTGTGCAACACTCCAATCACTGGAATGGCCTATTCCCCAGCACAACTTTTAATGGATCGGACACTAAGAACCAAATTATCGGTTGCAGCTCCTGCATTAAAGCCCCAGATCCATAAGAATGCACATCAAAATTGAGGGAGCTACAGCATAGGCAGAAAGTATTTTATGATCATGGTGCTAAGCCATTACAAGCCTTCCAAAAAGGGGATGCAATCCGTATGGAGACATCAGCGGGTTGGCAACCTGCAAAGATATCATCTGTTGGTCCTGAGTCAAGAGCATATGTAATTAAAACACCTGATGGCAGAGAGTACAGGAAAAACAGGCGTCATCTCAGGATGGATTACACGTATTAACAAGATCACTCAGTGCCACAGGTATTTGTACCCGAAAGAGGAGAAGGGTCGCCAATCACTCACAATACTGACTCAGAGACTGAAGTGACAGGTTCAGATGCAAACCAAGGAGAATTTGTCCCTATACAGTCTGCAGTAGCTGGAAACAAAACTTCAAGAGCTAGAAGGGTAATACACCCTCCAGAGAGACTAAAAGATTTTGTCGTCGGATAAAGTATATTGAGCAATTAAAGCACATTTGTATTGTTTCTTTGTTGTGTTAAATGTTGAGGGGATTTGGAAGTAGTTGGAGAGATGTGGCATACTGTTACTTTAAGAAAAGACACTCTGGAACTGGGAGGGAGCTCTATGGTCACAGTCCTCTTCTTTAATTTAGTTTTTCAGTTGTTCCGGTTTGGTGTTGTTGCTTACGTCTGAGCTGAATAAAGACCCACTCTGTGTACCTACTATCAAGTAGTGCTTATTCATACTCATAATGCTAAATATCCACGCAAGAAACACAACAGGGATGGCATATGTACATAGCCCCCAATCAAAAACTACGTTCATCTCAATATTGGCAGTGTATTTCTATTCCAGAGCTGACTTTAAAATGACATAAAACTTAATTATAAATGTTTTGTCCTTTTTACCCTTTAACACATACTTCTGCTCAGTCAATGGTGCAATAATAAAATGCTCAATTGAGCATTATGATTATAGGGTTTCTGTTTAAAGAAGTGATTGATGAATATTAAAGGGTAATAAAGTCATTGTTATTTATGCATCTTATATAGCTGCTGTTTAGCACCACACTGCAAAATATTTCCATACAAATAAAAATTTGAAAAACACTTAAAGCTTTAATTTGGTTTGAACATAAGTGTCATTGTTTTATTGTTTTATTGTTCAGATGTGCTCTCTTTGACTGCAAAAAAATAAATCCTGAGAATATATTTTTGGAAAAATACTAAACTGTGTTACAAATGAGGGTAAAAATTGGTAAAAGTATCTGTCACAAACAAACAAATGTACAGGTGGCCCTCGTTTTACAACGGTTCAATTTACACCATTTCAGAATAACAACCTTTTTTTCCAGTCATGTGACTGCTATTGAAAAGCATTGAGAAGCAGTGCATTTATTAAAATAGCCAGTAGGTGGAGCTGTCCGCTTGTGTTGCAGCAAAGCCAAGCAAACTGAAATTAATCAGTTTAACCAGACCTGAGCTATCAAGCAGATTTCAAAAGGAACAAGATCTTCCTGTCTATAAATCAGTCCAGATTGGAATGCATAGAAAGAACGGTTTGCAGAAAAATGCAAGTGAAGTCTGTGTTGTGTGATTATTTTATTAGGTTTATAATGCTGTTTAGCAAATGTTTTTGTTCATTTAACTTAGTTTAATGATATATTCTGTGTTGTGTGATTATTTTATTAGGTTTATAATGCTATTTAGCATTTAAAGTCTTCATTTCAAAGCTTTAAAAATAATGTATTAGGTGTTACTTATGACAATTTTGAGAGGGGCCTGGAACCTAACTCCCTCACTTCCCATTGACTTACATTATAAACTGGGTTTCAATTTACAACGGTTTCGATTTACAACCATTCCTTCTGGAACCTAACCCCGGCGTAAACTGAGGGCTACCTGTAATTCTTAGATCTTGGAATTTACCCTGTTGACTTCTAAACGATACATTTGCTATGCATCTTTCCCTAATTAGCTTTATCAGATAACAACTGCAAAACAAAGAGCGGTATATTAACCTTATGATTGCGACTAGCCTTTTTATCTGAAGACTAAAGCCCAGATTGGCTTCTACAAATAAGACAAATGGTATGTGGAGTTTGGATATTGAAAAATAATTCCAGTAAAAAGGATGTTAATTTGTTTGAAAAACATTAAAACTTGGTGATATGTTATTCTATAGCAACACAACAGAAATGTCTTGTAATTACACACAGGGTTTGATCATAATCTATAATTTAAAAGATTGTATATAATGTTTTATATATATACACTGTATACATATATATATATATATATATATATATATATATATGTATATATATTTAAAATGGTATTTAAAATCTATCAGAGACGCATGGATCCACGCTAAAATTGATTAAAAACAATGATCTATAATCTTAAACTTTATGCAGGGTATAGATATACAATATTCAACAATATGTATTTAAACAATTTGATGTGATGGTGTGTGTGGGAGCATCTGCTCCACACTGTGGGTGTGATACAAAACCAAGTAGTGAACGGTGTACCTTAAAAAAACATACAAAAAATCAGTCCTGTGAAAAAAATAATAAACTAACAGTCCTGTGAGCAAAAAATAATAATCCTGTGGAAAAATTAAAATGAAAGTCAATTCAGTTGAAGACAAAGATTCGCTCCTGTGCGAAAGAAATCACTTCTGTGTGGCAAATATCCAAAAACAAACGTGATGTGTGTTTCAAGTTAATAAGAAAACGTTGAAAAAAATAGAAAAAATGGAAAAAATGATAAAAAAAGGTGCTCTGTGGAGACTGAGCTCCAAGCTAAAAGTAAAGACAGTTCACTAGGAGAACCAAACAAATATTGCCAAACGAAAAAACCTGTGGAGAAAAAATAAATACAATGTGTAGAGAATTTTTCAATTGTACCCTCCTAGTGGAATATAGCTTACCAGGTCTACGCGTTTCGGCCTTTCCTAGGCCTTTATCAAGACTAATGGTAAGCTGTTAGTTTGGGCCTTATATAGAGGACTCCAATCCGTGACCGGAAGTGCCATTTGTCAATGACTTCCGGTTTTTCGTTGCAATAGTTTTCTCTATATATATATATACTTATTATATGAAAGTCATGTCTTATATATCTAGTGGTATATAATCTTATATAATGCCACAAGGAGTTTTTTTGGGCTACCTTTTGGGGTATTTTGATATTTCCTTAGCCTCCGTGTGTTTGATTACGTCACTTCCGGTTGGGGATAGCTGACCGAATCGTACCTGAATTTTACTACTAGAGACCAACAATCTGGCCGAACTTTTATGAATAATTGTAGTTATTTTGTTATATAATAGTGACTGATCAAATCTCATTTATTTCAATATCTTATATTAATTAGTTTTAGTTCCGATTTTCGGAAGTCCCCATTGGATGTGACGTCACCGCTTGTTTGCACTGGTGATTGGTTTAGCTGATATGGCCCTATCGGCAAGGAGTGTAATTTGTGTAAATGGGGGAGGTGTGGCTGATATCTCTGATTCTGTTTTTGGAACTAAATTCTTGCTGACGTTATTCCTAACAAATAGTTGGTTATTCCTAACAGATAGTGACAACTGGCGGAAATTGGGTTTCTAGAATTATATAAATTACGGAAGTTAATAAATACTTATAAATAACCTCTTACGTTTTTCGTATATATTTCTCATATATTTCAGGGTGGGGTTAGATCTTATCAGTATTACTTTATGTTCATCAAATAAAAACTTTATATTGTTTGCCTCTGTCTGTGTGATTTTTTCTGTGTTAGATTATTCCTTTCTGTTGTGTATGTGGAATTTCTCCTATAGTGGATTACTGGTATATTTAAAAATATAGTCTATATTGATGTGTTCCTTTGTGTTGTATATGTGGAAATTCTCCCATAGCTAATTGCTATTATAATGGTTTACCGGTTTTGCTCTACTTATTTTATAAGTATGCTTTTTAAGCTTAAAGAGACTGTGAAAGAAATTCTTTATCTACTTTTTGCGTTACTATAGTTGCTATTCATAGTTGATCCATTTGTTAAATGGGTCCACGCCAAGGTAAAGAAAAAAAGGTTAGTTTCTTAACTTGTGTACTTTAACTTTTAAATGGATGGGTAGATGGGGGTAAGTGGGCATAACAGGAGGATAATGTTAATATAATATCTAAACGAATGTTGACGACAGTTATTTCATTAATTATAAACTTTAATTATTGGCTTTATTTCTTAGAATTTAAAAATGTGTGAGAGTGTGCAGCTTATCCTTTAATGAAAGATTTTCTTTGATAATTGGGTTGTACAATGTGAAGTGGAAGATTGGTCTGAAACTTTTCCTTGATATTTAACTCTAAATTGGGAGTTAATCTGTTTTAATTCTTTTTTTGGGGTTGGACTATATCCTGAGGGTAACTGCGGAGTAGAGATAAAATGGTTATATGTCCTCAATTAGGGCTAACACGGACATCTCGCTGTCTATCCTCATGGATTGTCTATGCTTACTTTGCTTTTGGAACTTAGACTGCAAAGGGACTACTGGATTGCCCTTTATTGTAAATCCTAGAGGGACTATTGAATTTTTAGAGAGACGGCTAGAGTGTCCTTGGCTGCAATATATCTTTAGATACATAAATGTGAGGCTGCCATAAATTGTTAAACAAAGAAAGGGGAGATAGGAAGGGATTATGTACATATTGATAGAGTATGTTAAAGGAACCGTTCTTCTATGTATGTTCTAGATATTTTGGCTGGCCTCTAATTATTTTATGTAGAGGCATCTTGCTAATATAGATGTAATTTATTTCTTCAATGCTTGCTAATATAGATGTAATTTATTTCTTCAATAAAGATTTATACCTAGAGGGGAGAGAATCATAATTTTAATTGGGCCCAAATAAAAGAGGAGAGAGATGTATATATATATATATTCGGTCTGGTCTCAGTTAGATCAAATGAGGCAAATCTTCCTTATTGTTCAATCCTTTTGGGTGGAGACAGTCTAGATTGAAGATCCACTTTGATTCTGCGGATAATAGTTTTTTTGTGTAGTTTCCACCTCTCCAATCTTTTCCAATTTTCTGGATGCCCATATAGGTTAATTCTTTGATGTTTCCCTTATGTTTGGTTGAAAAATGTCTGTACAGGGCTGTGTCCATATTCAACTTCTCTATCAGTAGTAAGTGTTCGCGTATCCGGTCTTTTAGGATTCTTGACGTCTGGCCCACGTATTGAAGACCGCATGAACACTGGAGCATGTATATCACTCCACTGTCTTGACATCTAATTAACTCTTTCACTTTGTATTCTTCTTTAGTTGTGAAGCTGCAAAACGTGGTGGATTTCTTGCCACATTTGCAAGCTTTACATAGTAGACATGGGAAGAATCCTTTCACTTCTTTTCCAAATGTATCCGTTACACCTTGCTTCTTTTTCTTCTCTATACTTGGGGCCAGTCGACTCTTTAAATTCTTGGTTTTTCGGTATACGAACTTTGGTTTCGGTGGTAGTTTGTCACCAATTAGGTCATCATCTTTTAGGAGTGACCAATGCTTCTGGAATATTTTTTCGATGATATCCTTATTCTCGCTGTATTCCGTGATCATGGCCACATTGATACAGTCGTTTTCCACCGGAGATATTTTCCTTTTGTATTTCAAAAGCTCCTTCCTTTCTGTATTATCAATTTCTTGAATTTTTTGATCCAGCATACTCTCATCATATCCCCTTTCCAGAAATTTACCTTTGATGACTTTAGCCTGCTCTTCCCATTTATCTTCTGTAGAACAGTTTTTCTTAATCCTTACCAATTGGCCCTTAGGGATGTTGTTTTTCCAGCTCTTGTGGTGGCAACTCATACTATGTATGTAGTTGTTGCTGTCAACATTTTTAAAATGTGTAGATGTTTCAATTTTACCCTCTTTTATTTCGATTTTAAGGTCCAAGAAGATGAGTTCAGTGGTACTCCAGGTGTGAGTAAACCTTAGATTGTCTGTGCTGTTATTCATAACTTTAATGGTGTAGTCCAAATCTTCCTGAGTACCTCTCCAGATGATGATGATGTCATCTATGTAGCGACGGTATAGGACCAGGTCCGCGTCCGCTGGGCAAGACTCCCAGAAGATGTTTTCCCACTTGCCCATGTACAAGTTCGCATAGCTGGGCGCGAACCTGGTCCCCATAGCCATGCCACAAATTTGTTGGTAGTATTTCCCTTCGTCATGGAAATAGTTATGAGTCAGTATATATTGGATTCCATCTAGGATAAATGTTTTCTGGTCATCCGGGATTTCGGGATCTTTATCTAGAAAGAATTTAACTGCTTCCAGCCCGTCCTCGTGAGGGATGCATGTATATAATGACATCACATCACATGTCGCTAGGATATAGCCGTCCTCCCATGGTGTTTCTTCCAAAAGGTTCAGAACCTGAGTTGAGTCCTTGAGATATGAGGGTAACTGTTTTACATATCTCTGGAGGTTGAGATCGATGTATTCAGAAAGATTACTACTCAGGGAACCAATTCCCGAAATAATCGGTCTTCCTGGTGGTTTCTGTAGAGATTTATGAATCTTAGGTAGATGATAGATGACCGGTGTTATTGGATGATCTATATTGATGTAGTCATATTCTTTTTTGTTTAATATTCCCTGTTCTTTTGCCTTGTCCAAAATCAGTAGTAATTCCTTCTTGTAAGCCCCTATTGGATTCGAGGGCAGCTGGCGATAAGTTCCTTGGTCGCTTAGTATCCTAGCGCATTCCAGCCTGTAGTCGGTCCGATCCATCACGACAATTCCACCCCCTTTGTCTGCTGGTTTGATAATTAATTTGTGGTTATCTTCCAGTATTTTGATCGTCTTTATTTGTTGACGGGAAAGATTCTGTGTCCTCAGTTTTAATTTTTTGTATTGTAGCTCCTTAATTTCTTTGCAGACTATAGTTTCAATTGCCTCTATAGAGGCCCCCTTACTGCTTATGGGAAAAAAGGATGATTTCGGTCTCAGACTTGTATGTCTATAGTCATCATTATGTTCCTGTGGTGTCCATGTTGTCCTTTCCAATGCTGATTTGGCAAAAAACCTTTTCAGTGTAAGTTTCCGAATGAATTCTTTCGTGTTGATGAAAGTTTGAAATTTGTTCAGGCTCCTAGTAGGAGCAAATGAGAGGCCGTATTTAAGCACGGAGTTTTCCTCTTTTGTCAGAGTGTGCGAGCTTAGATTGAATATGCCTTCGGTGTTATCCGTGGTTATTCCTTCATCTTTTTTATTGGTGTTTTTGTTTACTTTGGCCCCTCCTCTCCTTCCTCGGTGTGTCTTCTTCTTGATGAGGTGGTTGGTCTGTCCGGGCCTATCTCTCTCTGAGGCCTCAGGGGTCTGTTTTTCTCCCTGTTGTGTATGTGGTCTGATCCTAAAAAAGTCGGCGAATCTGCTGTAATAGCGGGCATGGCTTTCTGAGGTTCTCTGTATGACTCAGTTCTCTTAGTACGTTGCTGAATTTTCCATTCTTCTCTTCCATTTGTCTCATCTTTTCTGTGGTTATTAGCTTCATTTATCCTTGGTGTCCTATGCATATTGGTATTAGTGTAATGCATATCATCTCTTCTGTCATTTCCCTCAGAGGTATGGTACCCTCTCTGGTTCCTGTAGCTGTATTCGAATTCATTTTGTCTATGGTGATTCGATCTCCCCTCATAGTATTGTCGTTTCAGTGAGTATCGGTAATCATAATCTCCCCTTTTGTATGATCTGTCCTGAGTGTAATCCCATCTATTATGCCAATTATCTCTCCTTCTTCTAGGTGTATATTCCTCCCCCCTTATATATTCCCTTTCATTTTCATACTCTCGCCGGTAATTGTTATTTTGCCATCTATTGTCATAGTGTGGTCTTGGCCTATTGTTAACATAGGTTGTTTGAGTATGGTAATTCGGTTGGATGTGATATCTTCTATAGGGTCTGTTATGATATTGGTTTGTGGTTCTGTTATATCTATTTGTTTGTCTCCTAGGTTTATGTTCATATCTAGTATCTAGTTGATAGTCATTATCACGTTTAGTGTGTGTGGCCATATCTGTTACCTCACTCTCCATCTTTGTGTGTCATGAGCCCTTTTGGAATAATGTCCAATTCAAGGCACTTTTTCAAAAATGAAATCTCGGCCTTATACTTCACCTCTGAGATTAGGAGTTTTTCTAATTCCCTAAATATGGACTGGATATCTATAGTTTCATCCTCTTCTAATTCAATGCTAATCATTTTTGTCTGCTTATTTACATTGATCGATACATCTTGTCGGAGTGTGGCTAAAGACTCCATATCTATGTGATAGAGAAAGTGGCGGCTGAAATTAGGCTAGGAATAAACAATAGATAAGTGTACGTGTATCTCAGCGCCAACTATACCTTGTGTGCCCGGATATGGTGGTACCTAGCTGCCACCTAGATATAATCAAGTGAGAATAGTGTTTCCAGGCGCCAGCAAATGGAGGCTAAGGTTAAAGTTTATCAATATTTATTCAAGACAATTCTTCTCTTGTACACAGTTAATAGTTAAAAAACTTCTTAAGACAATTTAAAACAATAATATGGTATTTAAAATGGTATTTAAAATCTATCAGAGACGCATTGATCCACGCTAAAATTGATTAAAAACAATGATCTATAATCTTAAACTTTATGCAGGGTATAGATATACAATATTCAACAATATGTATTTAAACAATTTGATGTGATGGTGTGTGTGGGAGCATCTGCTCCACACTGTGGGTGTGATACAAAACCAAGTAGTGAACGGTGTACCTTAAAAAACATACAAAAAATCAGTCCTGTGAAAAAAATAATAAACTAACAGTCCTGTGAGCAAAAAATAATAATCCTGTGGAAAAATTAAAATGAAAGTCAATTCAGTTGAAGACAAAGATTCGCTCCTGTGCGAAAGAAATCACTTCTGTGTGGCAAATATCCAAAAACAAACGTGATGTGTGTTTCAAGTTAATAAGAAAACGTTGAAAAAAATAGAAAAAATGGAAAAAATGATAAAAAAAAGGTGCTCTGTGGAGACTGAGCTCCAAGCTAAAAGTAAAGACAGTTCACTAGGAGTAACAAACAAATATTGCCAAACGAAAAAACCTGTGGAGAAAAAATAAATACAATGTGTAAGCTGGTAAATACAATGTGTAAGCTGGTAAGCTATATTCCACTAGGAGGGTACAATTGAAAAATTCTCTACACATTGTATTTATTTTTTCTTCACAGGTTTTTTCGTTTGGCAATATTTGTTTGTTACTCCTAGTGAACTGTCTTTACTTTTAGCTTGGAGCTCAGTCTCCACAGAGCACCTTTTTTTATCATTTTTTCAATTTTTTCTATTTTTTTCAACGTTTTCTTATTAACTTGAAACACACATCACGTTTGTTTTTGGATATTTGCCACACAGAAGTGATTTCTTTCGCACAGGAGCGAATCTTTGTCTTCAACTGAATTGACTTTCATTTTAATTTTTCCACAGGATTATTATTTTTTGCTCACAGGACTGTTAGTTTATTATTTTTTTCACAGGACTGATTTTTTGTATGTTTTTTAAGGTACACCGTTCACTACTTGGATTTGTATCACACCCACAGTGTGGAGCAGATGCTCCCACACACACCATCACATCAAATTGTTTAAATACATATTGTTGAATATTGTATATCTATACCCTGCATAAAGTTTAAGATTATAGATCATTGTTTTTAATCAATTTTAGCGTGGATCCATGCGTCTCTGATAGATTTTAAATACCATTTTAAATACCATATTATTGTTTTAAATTGTCTTAAGAAGTTTTTTAACTATTAACTGTGTACAAGAGAAGAATTGTCTTGAATAAATATTGATAAACTTTAACCTTAGCCTCCATTTGCTGGCGCCTGGAAACACTATTCTCACTTGATTATATCTAGGTGGCAGCTAGGTACCACCATATCCGGGCACACAAGGTATAGTTGGCGCTGAGATACACGTACACTTATCTATTGTTTATTCCTAGCCTAATTTCAGCCGCCACTTTCTCTATCACATAGATATGGAGTCTTTAGCCACACTCCGACAAGATGTATCGATCAATGTAAATAAGCAGACAAAAATGATTAGCATTGAATTAGAAGAGGATGAAACTATAGATATCCAGTACATATTTAGGGAATTAGAAAAACTCCTAATCTCAGAGGTGAAGTATAAGGCCGAGATTTCATTTTTGAAAAAGTGCCTTGAATTGGACATTATTCCAAAAGGGCTCATGACACACAAAGAATGTGCGTTCCCATTATCTGACCCAATTTCTGAAAAATGGAAAACTGTTTTAATTAACACATCCAGACAGTTAATAAAACTTATCATAGAATATAGAGAATCCTTGGCATCACACATGGATTCAAAGATCAAAGAGAATGAAGAAATTCTGATTAATCTAGAACATTCTGGATATGAACCAATAGATATAACAGAAAGGAAAGAGAACCTATTTAAGAAGGTAAAAAAGATTAGAGATGATATCATACAGAAAAAAACTAAAAAACTTTTAAGAGAGTTGGAAAATAAAGAGATTATAAATGATGTAAATAAAACCACCATGGTAGAAGAGAATACAAATTCAAAGATGGAGAGTGAGGTAACAGATATGGCCACACACACTAAACGTGATAATGACTATCAACTAGATACTAGATATGAACATAAACCTAGGAGACAAACAAATAGATATAACAGAACCACAAACCAATATCATAACAGACCCTATAGAAGATATCACATCCAACCGAATTACCATACTCAAACAACCTATGTTAACAATAGGCCAAGACCACACTATGACAATAGATGGCAAAATAACAATTACCGGCGAGAGTATGAAAATGAAAGGGAATATATAAGGGGGGAGGAATATACACCTAGAAGAAGGAGAGATAATTGGCATAATAGATGGGATTACACTCAGGACAGATCATACAAAAGGGGAGATTATGATTACCGATACTCACCGAAACGACAATACTATGAGGGGAGATCGAATCACCATAGACAAAATGAATTTGAATACAGCTACAGGAACCAGAGAGGGTACCATACCTCTGAGGGAAATGACAGAAGAGATGATATGCATTACACTAATACCAATATGCATAGGACACCAAGGATAAATGAAGCTAATAACCACAGAAAAGATGAGACAAATGGAAGAGAAGAATGGAAAATTCAGCAACGTACTAAGAGAACTGAGTCATACAGAGAACCTCAGAAAGCCATGCCCGCTATTACAGCAGATTCGCCGTCTTTTTTAGGATCAGACCACATACACAACAGGGAGAAAAACAGACCCCTGAGGCCTCAGAGAGAGATAGGCCTGGACAGACCAACCACCTCATCAAGAAGAAGACACACCGAGGAAGGAGAGGAGGGGTCAAAGTAAACAAAAACACCAATAAAAAAGATGAAGGAATAACCACGGATAACACCGAAGGCATATTCAATCTAAGCTCGCACACTCTGACAAAAGAGGAAAACTCCGTGCTTAAATACGGCCTCTCATTTGCTCCTACTAGGAGCCTGAACAAATTTCAAACTTTCATCAATACGAAAGAATTCATTCGGAAACTTACACTGAAAAGGTTTTTTGCCAAATCAGCATTGGAAAGGACAACATGGACACCACAGGAACATAATGATGACTATAGACATACAAGTCTGAGACCGAAATCATCCTTTTTTCCCATAAGCAGTAAGGGGGCCTCTATAGAGGCATTTGAAACTATAGTCTGCAAAGAAATTAAGGAGCTACAATCCAAAAAATTAAAACTGAGGACACAGAATCTTTCCCGTCAACAAATAAAGACGATCAAAATACTGGAAGATAACCACAAATTAATTATCAAACCAACAGACAAAGGGGGTGGAATTGTCGTGATGGATCGAACCGACTACAGGCTGGAATGCGCTAGGATACTAAGCGACCAAGGAACTTATCGCCAGCTGCCCTCGAATCCGATAGGGGCTTACAAGAAGGAATTACTACTGATTTTGGACAAGGCAAAAGAACAGGGAATATTAAACAAAAAAGAATATGACTACATCAATATAGATCATCCAATAACACCGGTCATCTATCATCTACCTAAGATTCATAAATCTCTACAGAAACCACCAGGAAGACCGATTATTTCGGGAATTGGTTCCCTGAGTAGTAATCTTTCTGAATACATCGATCTCAACCTCCAGAGATATGTAAAACAGTTACCCTCATATCTCAAGGACTCAACTCAGGTTCTGAACCTTTTGGAAGAAACACCATGGGAGGACGGCTATATCCTAGCGACATGTGATGTGATGTCATTATATACATGCATCCCTCACGAGGACGGGCTGGAAGCAGTTAAATTCTTTCTGGATAAAGATCCCGAAATCCCGGATGACCAGAAAACATTTATCCTAGATGGAATCCAATATATACTGACTCATATCTATTTCCATGACGAAGGGAAATACTACCAACAAATTTGTGGCACGGCTATGGGGACCAGGTTCGCGCCCAGCTATGCGAACTTGTACATGGGCAAGTGGGAAAACATCTTCTGGGAGTCTTGCCCAGCGGACGCGGACCTGGTCCTATACCGTCGCTACATAGATGACATCATCATCATCTGGAGAGGTACTCAGGAAGATTTGGACTACACCATTAAAGTTATGAATAACAGCACAGACAATCTAAGGTTTACTCACACCTGGAGTACCACTGAACTCATCTTCTTGGACCTTAAAATTGAAATAAAAGAGGGTAAAATTGAAACATCTACACATTTTAAAAATGTTGACAGCAACAACTACATACATAGTATGAGTTGCCACCACAAGAGCTGGAAAAACAACATCCCTAAGGGCCAATTGGTAAGGATTAAGAAAAACTGTTCTACAGAAGATAAATGGGAAGAGCAGGCTAAAGTCATCAAAGGTAAATTTCTGGAAAGGGGATATGATGAGAGTATGCTGGATCAAAAAATTCAAGAAATTGATAATACAGAAAGGAAGGAGCTTTTGAAATACAAAAGGAAAATATCTCCGGTGGAAAACGACTGTATCAATGTGGCCATGATCACGGAATACAGCGAGAAGGATATCATCGAAAAAATATTCCAGAAGCATTGGTCACTCCTAAAAGATGATGACCTAATTGGTGACAAACTACCACCGAAACCAAAGTTTGTATACCGAAAAACCAAGAATTTAAAGAGTCGACTGGCCCCAAGTATAGAGAAGAAAAAGAAGCAAGGTGTAACGTATACATTTGGAAAAGAAGTGAAAGGATTCTTCCCATGTCTACTATGTAAAGCTTGCAAATGTGGCAAGAAATCCACCACGTTTTGCAGCTTCACAACTAAAGAAGAATACAAAGTGAAAGAGTTAATTAGATGTCAAGACAGTGGAGTGATATACATGCTACAGTGTTCATGCGGTCTTCAATACGTGGGCCAGACGTCAAGAATCCTAAAAGACCGGATACGCGAACACTTACTACTGATAGAGAAGTTGAATATGGACACAGCCCTGTACAGACATTTTTCAACCAAACATAAGGGAAACATCAAAGAATTAACCTATATGGGCATCCAGAAAATTGGAAAAGATTGGAGAGGTGGAAACTACACAAAAAAACTATTATCCGCAGAATCAAAGTGGATCTTCAATCTAGACTGTCTCCACCCAAAAGGATTGAACAATAAGGAAGATTTGTCTCATTTGATCTAACTGAGACCAGACCGAATATATATATATATATATACATCTCTCTCCTCTTTTATTTGGGCCCAATTAAAATTATGATTCTCTCCCCTCTAGGTATAAGTCTTTATTGAAGAAATAAATTACATCTATATTAGCAAGCATTGAAGAAATAAATTACATCTATATTAGCAAGATGCCTCTACATAAAATAATTAGAGGCCAGCCAAAATATCTAGAACATACATAGAAGAACGGTTCCTTTAACATACTCTATCAATATGTACATAATCCCTTCCTATCTCCCCTTTCTTTGTTTAACAATTTATGGCAGCCTCACATTTATGTATCTAAAGATATATTGCAGCCAAGGACACTCTAGCCGTCTCTCTAAAAATTCAATAGTCCCTCTAGGATTTACAATAAAGGGCAATCCAGTAGTCCCTTTGCAGTCTAAGTTCCAAAAGCAAAGTAAGCATAGACAATCCATGAGGATAGACAGCGAGATGTCCGTGTTAGCCCTAATTGAGGACATATAACCATTTTATCTCTACTCCGCAGTTACCCTCAGGATATAGTCCAACCCCAAAAAAAGAATTAAAACAGATTAACTCCCAATTTAGAGTTAAATATCAAGGAAAAGTTTCAGACCAATCTTCCACTTCACATTGTACAACCCAATTATCAAAGAAAATCTTTCATTAAAGGATAAGCTGCACACTCTCACACATTTTTAAATTCTAAGAAATAAAGCCAATAATTAAAGTTTATAATTAATGAAATAACTGTCGTCAACATTTGTTTAGATATTATATTAACATTATCCTCCTGTTATGCCCACTTACCCCCATCTACCCATCCATTTAAAAGTTAAAGTACACAAGTTAAGAAACTAACCTTTTTTTCTTTACCTTGGCGTGGACCCATTTAACAAATGGATCAACTATGAATAGCAACTATAGTAACGCAAAAAGTAGATAAAGAATTTCTTTCACAGTCTCTTTAAGCTTAAAAAGCATACTTATAAAATAAGTAGAGCAAAACCGGTAAACCATTATAATAGCAATTAGCTATGGGAGAATTTCCACATATACAACACAAAGGAACACATCAATATATACTATATTTTTAAATATACCAGTAATCCACTATAGGAGAAATTCCACATACACAACAGAAAGGAATAATCTAACACAGAAAAAATCACACAGACAGAGGCAAACAATATAAAGTTTTTATTTGATGAACATAAAGTAATACTGATAAGATCTAACCCCACCCTGAAATATATGAGAAATATATACGAAAAACGTAAGAGGTTATTTATAAGTATTTATTAACTTCCGTAATTTATATAATTCTAGAAACCCAATTTCCGCCAGTTGTCACTATCTGTTAGGAATAACCAACTATTTGTTAGGAATAACGTCAGCAAGAATTTAGTTCCAAAAACAGAATCAGAGATATCAGCCACACCTCCCCCATTTACACAAATTACACTCCTCGCCGATAGGGCCATATCAGCTAAACCAATCACCAGTGCAAACTAGCGGTGACGTCACATCCAATGGGGACTTCCGAAAATCGGAACTAAAACTAATTAATATAAGATATTGAAATAAATGAGATTTGATCAGTCACTATTATATAACAAAATAACTACAATTATTCATAAAAGTTCGGCCAGATTGTTGGTCTCTAGTAGTAAAATTCAGGTACGATTCGGTCAGCTATCCCCAACCGGAAGTGACGTAATCAAACACACGGAGGCTAAGGAAATATCAAAATACCCCAAAAGGTAGCCCAAAAAAACTCCTTGTGGCATTATATAAGATTATATACCACTAGATATATAAGACATGACTTTCATATAATAAGTATATATATAGAGAAAACTATTGCAACGAAAAACCGGAAGTCATTGACAAATGGCACTTCCGGTCACGGATTGGAGTCCTCTATATAAAGCCCAAACTAACAGCTTACCATTAGTCTTGATAAAGGCCTAGGAAAGGCAGAAACGCGTAGACCTGGTAAGCTATATTCCACTAGGAGGGTACAATTGAAAAATTCTCTACACATTGTATTTATTTTTTCTCCACAGGTTTTTTCGTTTGGCAATATTTGTTTGTTACTCCTAGTGAACTGTCTTTACTTTTAGCTTGGAGCTCAGTCTCCACAGAGCACCTTTTTTTATCATTTTTTCCATTTTTTCTATTTTTTTCAACGTTTTCTTATTAACTTGAAACACACATCACGTTTGTTTTTGGATATTTGCCACACAGAAGTGATTTCTTTCGCACAGGAGCGAATCTTTGTCTTCAACTGAATTGACTTTCATTTTAATTTTTCCACAGGATTATTATTTTTTGCTCACAGGACTGTTAGTTTATTATTTTTTTCACAGGACTGATTTTTTGTATGTTTTTTAAGGTACACCGTTCACTACTTGGTTTTGTATCACACCCACAGTGTGGAGCAGATGCTCCCACACACACCATCACATCAAATTGTTTAAATACATATTGTTGAATATTGTATATCTATACCCTGCATAAAGTTTAAGATTATAGATCATTGTTTTTAATCAATTTTAGCGTGGATCCATGCGTCTCTGATAGATTTTAAATACCATTTTAAATACCATATTATTGTTTTAAATTGTCTTAAGAAGTTTTTTAACTATTAACTGTGTACAAGAGAAGAATTGTCTTGAATAAATATTGATAAACTTTAACCTTAGCCTCCATTTGCTGGCGCCTGGAAACACTATTCTCACTTGATTATATCTAGGTGGCAGCTAGGTACCACCATATCCGGGCACACAAGGTATAGTTGGCGCTGAGATACACGTACACTTATATATATATATTTCCCAGAAGACTGCACTTACTGGATTTTATAAAACGTAAAGTTTATTTTACCAAATTAAAATAACACTTCCATGACGTTTTGATACAAACGTGTACCTTTATAAAATGGATGCAAAATAGTTTATATATACACTTACATATTAACCATGCTGCACGGTCAATTGGCCACATGCAGCATTGGATGACGAATGACAAAATCAAATGTGTTTTACATCTGTTTTATTCTAGGTCCCAAGTCACGTTAACCTTTTAGCTCTGTTTTGTGTTGTTCTCAAGCGCAACACATAACTCACAACTTCTGTAATACCAGATTGCACACTAATCTTAGTGCGGTCTTGCAATATTGATAGTACACATTACACTATTAATAGCACTACACTTGTAATCTAAATACATTTCATGCACCACCCTAGACTGCCCAGACTCTGCCTCTTGAACCTACTCTCATGCTACTATGACCCCAACACATACCACCCAAAATGCACCAATGAAAGACTCTGACTCTGTCCATATACTGCACAGGTCTTGCCGCCTCACGACTGTCCTGAATACATTTTTACAATGTTTGGAAACCCTCACCATGAACCTCTGGCTGTCATTATTGCTTACCTGACTCCCTAGAATTGTAATAACCCTCAAGGCAACCCCTGTCAATGCTATTAACCCTAAGCATTCTAGTCTGACGCCATTATCTGACCCCGGCTATCCCCCCGAACACAAGTCTCCTAATACTTATACCTACACCATTCCCAAGAGGTAAATCCCCCCTTAAGTGTAACTCCCCACATGTTTCTATCCCAGCCATAACCCCATACTATGCAACTTCTTCAGCCTCATATGCCCCGTTGCATTAGGTCCCTTGTAGGTTACTTCTATTCAGTGGTCTGGGACTTTTTTTATTTTATCATATTGAATGTACTTAATTCTGATTGGTTAATAGGATTAAGTGAGTGAACTGTCAAAATTTACCCCATCCACAATTTGATTGGTTCATCCAGTACTAAATGGTGGCTTAGGATTGTGGTTATGGCTGGGGGTCACATAGTGTAGCTGGTCATTTACAGTTAGTAATAACAATGAAATTAATACTGCTGTGCATGAGGTTATGTAAATGGAGTTTTTGGAGTGTCCCTAAGGGTTAATGATGAGTGTCCATTTGTGGTGGGTGATAACGGCTTAACAATCAACTGCAGTCCTTTTGGTCTAGACCATCTTAGCTGCTTTCCTCACGGTGCTCCGATAAATGAAATTGCCATAAGGTGACAAAAATATTCAAAAGGGATCCATTGCAATGTCGTTGAAAGCTGGCACAATATTCCAAAGGACTGACAGTACTGTTTAAAGGCAACAATGCTGAGAGGCTTTTTATCATACGTTTTAGTGGATGGCGATGCTTCTCTGATATTGGTGATATATTCAAAGCAGCATTGCCACCTACATTGAAGGTGTAATGTAAATTATCCCTTTACACAGTACTGTATGATAATACAATTTACATGTGTCAACAGAAACTCAATCTCCATCCGTACAATAAAGTAGCGAAGTAAATAAGTGATTGTGCTAATCTTCTATTGTGTCCTTAGGTGTGTATTTTTCGCTTAATTTAAGATTGCTATTGTGCGTTCACAATATTCATATTTACATTATATTGAGAACGCACAATCGAGATCGCAATTTTCATATCGAACAATATTGTGATAACGATGTTGTGTTTTTCATATTTCACAATATTGCAACCGCGATGTTGCATTTTTATATATTTATATTTTACAATATTGAGATTGCGATTTTGTGATCGTGTTTTACTTATAATTTTGCAATCTCACTGTAGCAAACGTGTTCTATCTTAATATATATCTATAGATATAGAAATATAATAATATCAATATAGAACACATGTCAGGGATATCGGTATCAATCCGGAATCGACCCAAAGGCTAGTATGAATTAAAACACGCACACTGAGAAAAATCCAGGACGTGACCCACAACTGCGACAGATAACAAGGAACCACAGGAGGATAAAATAAAAGTAACAGGTACTCACTCTACAGGACTGTAAGGAAAGAGACTGAGTCAGGCAGGCAAAGGTCCAGTAACTTTCAGGCAGATTTAGGGCTAAGCATCTTTATTTGAAAAAGCAAGAATGTAAGCTTAGGAGTCTGCCCATTTTTGGTACAGCACCTGGGTAGAGCTTGCTGATTGGTGGCTACATTTATGCTCAAATGCTAAACCAAAAATGGGCCGGCTCCTAAGCTTACATTCTTGCTTTTTGAAATAAAGATACCAAAAGAACAAAGAAAATTTGATAATAGGAGTAAATTAGAAATTTGCTTAAATTTGCATGCTCTATCTGAAAAATGAAGGTTTAATTTTGACTATCCCTTTAAGAATACATGCCTAAGTACACAATAGAAGATTAGTACAATCACGCTTACAGTTTACATACATATTGTAACATGGCGATGTCTGCAGACTTTTGCCAAAGTTGCGATCTCCATTATATCATATGGGAGACACATCGTCACTTGTCAGCACAATGAGGTTCGGCCCACTTTTTTAGAATATATTGACAAGCCGACGAACTGCAAGCCTGGCGAACCTAAACAGGCAATTTATCGTAGACCTGAAGATGTTTGGCATATCGGGGCCTTAATCTTTTTAATTAGGGAGAAGAAATATGTTGTTTAAACTACCAAACCATCCCAACTGCAAGATTAAAGGATTACTTTCTGTTATAATTTTTAAGCTAAACAACTACCATATTAAAGTTAATAAACATTAATTAAAACCTACTGACCTATATTTTCTCCAAAACGAAGTTTCATAACGTTCTAAAAGTTATATCTTTTATTCGCCGATGATGTCACGTTATCCTGCCCACTATTTCCAGCACTGAGTGTTCAAAATACTTAAACCAATAACTTTGTGTTTAAAGCGCCATTTTGAAACCTAGGTATTGTAAACGGATTGGTACAGAGCAAAGGATACCCACGGAGTGGGTTTGGAAAACAATTAAATTTGCAGACAAGATTTCTGATATATGGTAGAGATATGTTAATGAAATGCTATTGATAAAAAGCGTATTTGGGGTAGTTAGTTAGTAACAGGCATAGAAAATATTTACTTACAGTGGCCCTTTAAGCACAATAATTTGCTGCTTTGCAATTCTCCTTTGACGATCTGTAGCAATTTCGATAAAGCCAGCAAAATATTCCAAGCGGTTGACATCAGAGGTTAAAGGCAACAGAGGAGTTTTACTATACATCTCAATGGGTGGCGATGTTTGTGATATATTCCAAGCAGCATTTCCACCTACATTGACGATGTAAAGTAAAGGATCCCTTTTACTTATATCACACAAACAAATAAACGTACAGCAGCCTACAACAATTAAAAGAATAAAGGAGCAATGTATGAGTGAAAACCAATGATACATTTGTTTGGCCCTTATTCTTTTAATGTTAATACAGCACACCAATAAATATGTTACACAGCCCTACAATATTAACCCCTTCCGCGACCTCAGGCCCACAGCAACAAAAAAAAACCTTCCTAAAAAAACAGAAAAAACATTAAGCAATACCTTAATTATGCTCACCATCCCGAAGTCTTCATCAGCTGTAATCCCCTATAATCCAGATGAGGAAGGGCCCAAAACAAACAAACAAGGATCGTTTTCATTCTTATTCAGTTAATCTTGGCGATGAAAAAAAGGTCAGATAAAAACCCATGAAGGGCCATTTGTAATCCATAAGGGTCTCAGCAGCATCAGCAGTGTTCCTCCAGGTCACCGATGTCAGCAGTGGTCCTCCCCAGTAAGGGCTCCTCCATGTCGGCGATCCTCAGTGGCAATGGTCCCCTACGGCGGTTGCTCCTCTGCGGCGATGGTCCCCTCCATCGGTGACTTCTCCGGGGGTGGCTCCTTTGGGCTGACCCTCTTCTTCTATTCAGCTCCTATTTTCATGCTGGCAGCACCCTCATTTTAAAGAACAGTGAACACCTTGTAATTACAAGACATTTCTGTAGTGTTCATATAGAATAACATATCAGTCAAGTCTTAAAATTTTAAAACAAATTAACATCCTTTTTACTGTATTTATTTTTTAATAGTCAAACTCCACCCACTATTTGCCTACATTGGAGGAGCCAATCTGGGCTTTAGTTTGCAGACAACAAGAATAGCCTGGGTCATAAAATTAGTTTTGCAGTTATTATCAGTTAAAGCCAATTAGGTACAGATATATTACATATTTAGCATTAGGAAGTCAGCAGGGTGCTTTTTATGTTCTGAGAGATAGAAATTGATCAGATTTCAGAGCTAAAATACATGAAAAGGGGGCAAAATAAATCATTAAAATAACTAAACATTTTATATACAAAACTCAATCAGCTAGATTACGAGTTTTGAGCGATATAGGGATTTTAACGACCGCCACAAAAGTGAGGTTATTTCAACTCCCTATAGCGCTGCTATTACAGGTTTTAAAAAAGCAGGCTTGTGCAGGCGATATGGTGGCGTTGAGCTCCATACCGCACCAAAATCAAGCGGTGCTTTGACGTGCTTGTGCACGATTTACCCATAGACATCAATGGAGAGAGCCGGTAAAAAAAAAGCCTAACACCTGCGATCGCGGAATGAAAAGCTCCGTAACGAAGCCCCTTTGATGTCTATGGGGAAAGAAAAAGTTACGTTTAAACCTAACACCCTAACATAAACCCTGAGTCTAAACACCCCTAATCTGCTGCTCCAACATTGCCCCCACCTATATACAGTTATTAACCCCTAATCTGCGGCCCCCAATATCGTTGCCACCTACATACAGTTATTAACCCCTAATCTGCCGCCCCTGATATAGCTGACACCTAATACATTTATTAACCCCTAATCTGTCGCCCCCCGATATCGCCGCCACCTACATATAGTTAATAACCCCTAATCTGCCACCCCCAACATCGCCACCACCTACATAAAACTATTGACCCCTAATCTGCCGCTCCCGATGTCACCGCCACTATACTAAAGTTATTAACCCCTAAACCTCTGGCCTCCCACATCACTACCGCTAAATAAATCGATTAACCACTAAACCTAACCCTAATTAAAATAGAGCTAAACTAAAGTTACACTTATTAACTAAATAATACCTATTTAAAACTAAGTACAAACTTACCTGTGAAATAAAACCTAAGTTAGCTACAATATAACTAATAGTTATATTGTAGCTAGCTTAGGTTTTATTTTTATTTCACAGGTAAGTTTGTATTTATTTTAACTAGGTAGACTAGTTAGTAAATAGTTATTAACTATTTAATAACTACCTAGTTAAAATAAAAACAAACTTACCTGTGAAATAAAACCTAACCTGTCTTACACTAAAACCTAACATTACAAAAAAAATAAACACTAAAATTACTAAATAAAAATAACTACATTACATAAAAAAACAAAACACTAAATTACAAAAAATAATAAACAAATTATTAAAAATTAAAAAAGAATTACACCTAATCTAATAGCCCTAATAAAATAAAAAAGCCCCCCAAAATAAAAAAAACATTGCATTTCATTCTTATTGGCTGATATATTTCAATCAGCCAATAGGATTGAGCTCTCATCCTATTGGCTGATTGGAACAGCCAATAGGATTTTAGCAGCTCTAATCCTATTGGCTGATTGGAACAGCCAATAGAATTTTAGCAGCTCTAATCCTATTGTCTGATTTAAATCTATCAGCCAATAGGAATGCAAGGGACGCCATCTTGGATGACGTCACTTGCATTGAAGTTTCAGTTTACGGTGGCGACCGTATGAAGAGGATGCTCCATGCCGGATGTCTTCAGGATGGACCCGCTCCGTGTCGGATGGACGAAGATAGACAATGCCGTGAGACTATCCTGGTAAGTTTTATTTTTTAGACCATGTACCATTTTGTTAGCCCTCCTTTGCACATTTTATGTTTAGTTTAGGGTCTGGGCATGTAAAAGAGCTAAATGCCCTTTTAAGGGCAATGCCCATACAAATGCCCTTTTCAGGGCAATGGGGATCTTAGGTTTTTTTAGATAGTTATTTTATTTGGGAGGGGTTGGTTGTGGGGGGTGGGGGGTTTTACTGTTGGGGGGGTGTTTGTATTTTTTTCACAGGTAAAAGAGCTGATATCTTTGGGGCAATTCCCCACAAAAAGCCCTTTTTAAGGGCCATTGGTAGTTTAATGTAGGCTAGGGTTTTTTATTTTGGGGGGGGGGGGGCTTTTTCTTTTTGATAGGGCTATTAGATTAGGTGTAATTTTTTTATTTTTGATCATTTGTTTCTTATTTTTCGTAATTTAGTGTTCGTGATTTTTTGTAATTTAGTTTTATTGTTTTTTTTGTAATTAGATACTTTTTGTAATTTTTAGAGTAGTGTTAGGATTTTTTTAATGTTTAGTTTAGTTTAATTTAATTGGTAGTTAGTTTAATTGTAGTTTAATAATTATCTTAGTTTAATTGATAGTTTAAAATTAATTTATTTAATTTGACAGGTAAGTTTTAATTTAATTTAAGATAGGGAAATTGTAATTTAAATATAAAGTTAGGGGGGGCGATAGGTTTAGGGGTTAATAGTTTATTTTAGTATATTTCATTGGGGGCGATAGGTTTAGGGGTTAATAGGTTATTATAGCGGAGGTGTGTGCAGACGGCAGATTAGGGGTTAATTATATTTAAATAGTGTTTGCGATGCGGGAGGGCAGCTTTTTAGAGGTTAATAGGTTTATTATAGTGGCGACGATGTCGGGGAATGGCGGAATAGGGGTTAATACATTTTAATAGTGGCGGCGATGTCCGGAGCGGCAGATTAGGGGTTGATAACTTTATTATAGTGTTTTCTATGCGGGAGGGCCTCGGTTTAGGGTTTAATAGGTAGTTTATGGGTGTTAATGTACTTTTTAACACTTTAGTTAAGAGTTTTATGTTACAGCTTTACGGATCTTGTGGTTATAGAGTGTACCGCTATCTTTTTAGCCTCCCAGGCAAACTCGTAATACCGGCGCTATGGGAGTCCCATTGAAAAATGACTTTTTTAAAAGTGCGGTACTGACGTTGCGTGACAGGCTAAAAGGTGTGTGGTACACCTATAACGACAAGACTTGAAATAGCAGCATTAGGGAAAATGAAGCGTTATGGGCCGTAACAATGCTATTTGACTCATAACGCAAAACTCGTAATCTAGCTGAATGTGTTTACTGTCCCTTTAAATATCTCTTCTGTAATAGAAGAAACAGAGAGAGAGACCTAAAATTGGGTGAATTTGCACCTATTTGTAATTAGTCAATGTGATTTTATTTTTAATGATGTGAGAAATGGAAATTCAGAAATTAATTTTGCTTACATGCAAATGAAACTTTATATACAAAACATTTTGAGGACATACCCTTAAATAAGGAAGGAACAAGTAATTAATCATATTCAAAAGTTATTTTTTTTATAGAAAAACACTTACTGTTGCCTATTTAGGGCTAGATTAAGAGTGGAGCGCTATTTATCGCAAGTAAAATGTTTTAGTTTGCGAGCTAACCTGACGCATGCAAAAAGCGGAAGTTACAATATCGCTATTGCGTTAACGCATTCTCCCTTAGACTTCAATGGACCGCGAAAAGTGGAAAAAAAACATCTAACACTCAACACTTCGCACAAAACTTATCGCATTTCTCAAGTGCGCTAACCTGACATAAAAATATTAATATTTCACATTCCAATGTTCTTCACATAGAAGAATATGTTCTATTTATTCATAAATACATATATATATATATATATATATATATATATATATATATATATATATATATATATATATATATATATACTGTAGATATATCTGTGTGTGGCGGGGATTTTTTTGGGTAAAATATATACATATTTTTAGAGTTAATTATAGTGGTGATTTCAAACTAATTTCTTTGTAGTTTTATTGACTTATTGAAATAATTTATTTCAAGTGTCTACAATTCTTTTCCTTTTTCATCTTAACAATTCTTATTCTTTTTCTTATTTTTGCATTTTTTTCTTTTACTATATGTTATTAGATGCGGATAATGCCTTTTACGGGGTTGAATGGACATATCTATTTCAAGCATTAAAAGAGTTTGGTTTTGAAGGGAGATTTATACCCTGTCTAATGCTTACTTCCTCATTCCAATCCTCACAAAGGCTCCAAATGCACCTACCTACTGCCCACTATCCCCTCTTTAATATTGTCTTAGAACGTCTAGTTAGTAGTTTAATTTGAATATTACCTAGAATAAGAATTGGTGAACCTACTCTAAAATTGGCATTATAAGCAGATTATTTAATAATATTTGTTTCAGATCCAAGATCCTACATAAATTATTATACTCCATTAATTCAACATATCACTAATTTATTTAAAAAATGTGAGCCACGTTACCTTTATCTCTATCCTGAAACATACACATTGATAAAAATGAGCATTTTCTCATAAATGTCTTGGATGAATTTTTGTTATGGGAAAAAGGTAATAGGCTACTTAAAACCTTCAGATCCTGGCTTGGAGGGTGCTCCTTAATTTTAAAATATATAATCTGGCCTTAGTAGCAAGAGTGGCGATCAAATGTTTGATTCATAAGGATTTTTACACTTTGATTGATATAGAACAGGAGATAGCGGGATCAGGTTCCTTACTATATCTTCTACATACTGAAGGGAAAATAATATCAAAAAAACTTCAAAAAAATGTTATTTAAATTGATAAATATCTTAATATAAACTATAAATATTCTACAGTTTTGCACATTTCATGTCATTTTGATTTTTGGGCAAAGACTACCTTTCATTATTATTATTAGTTATTTGTATATAAACAGAGGTATAATATGCAACGGTAGCATTTATAGGAGACAAATTGGTAGAAGGTCCTGCCAAGAGTTGCCTCTTCTCTCCAGTATTGAAGGTCACATGTCTCAAGGAACTGCTAGAAGTGGGCTGTGGCTGAATAATAAATCTGAATACCTTTATGACAAGATTTGGATTAAAATATACAGCAAATATTGTAAATGTTATATTTTAAGTATTCAAAATATAGAATCATGGACTGGAAAAAATGAACAATTAAATTCAATAATAACTTTTAAACAATATGAAATATAACATCTCTTCTTTTTAGTATTTATTTTTATCAAGGTAAAATGTAAAATTCGATTCAGATCTTGGAGGTCAGTCCAAAATTTTAGAAAAAAGAAATTCAATATAAATTCATAAAAGGTATTAAAACTATCACTAGAAAAAACTATTGAAATAAATTTCATGGAATCTCATCAAAAAGTGATTCATAGCAACCCTTAAAGACTATCCAAGTGGAGAAAGAAAATTTGAAACAAGTGTGTAAAATTCACCTTCTCCTAAGATTACTTTTTACACTATGTTGAAATATCCAAATCTCAGCCAGTTTTGGTCACAGGTCTATATTTCTGTAGTTACGAAGTCCAATATCAAATTGAATTGATCTAACAACTTACTTTTGTCAAGACATCTAGATCATCAGAAAGCTTTTATTAAATGTATCATGTACATGAAATATACTAATTTACAAAATGGGGAGAAATGGTTTTGGTAAGTATAGAGTAGAGTTCAGGTAGATACATTTGCTTACAATACATGTAATATTGAGCTAATAATTTAGATCATATTTATAATATTTATTATAACTTCTGAATCTGAAATGTATGTATTTTTTTTCTTTTTAATTTCTCCGTTGGGGCATTGATATGTATAATATTCTTTTTTTATGTATTGTTGACTTTTTTTATCTACTACAATTGTATTTGCAATAACAGAAAATAAAAAATATATTAAATAAAAAGCACAAACATCTGTAACCAGTAATAAGCCAAAAAAATAAACTAAATTACAATATGAAGACATATCAAGGATGTAAGTGGAATAGGACCAAATAATCAGTTTTTTTATATTTATTTTAGGAAACACAGACATTCCAGCACACAAATGTAATTTAATCACCTAATCAAACTATTTCTAGCTCGCACAAATAAAATTCTGTTACTAGGGGGCCTCCGTGAGCAGCCCCACTGTATAATCTGATTTTGTTTCCCCGTATAACTGAGATGAGAGGAACTATTAAAATGTGTTAATGTAATGTCTTTGTTTTCTTGTAGAGAGTATGTTTTCAAGCATTTGTTTTTTTTTTGTTTACATTTTCTAATGCATAACTGTATTGCAAAATGTTTGTTTCTTATTCTTATGTTAAATAATAAAAAAGAATTAAAAAGAATAAATATGAGAAAAATAAATAGAAACCCCCCAAATAAATTATCAGTTATAACAGGAGTTAAAAAAAATCATATCTACTAATAAATAAAAGGAAGAGAGTTAATTAAAAGGTCAAATATGATATAGCTATTGACAGAAAGTAAATAACTTATGAAATGCACTGTTAATAATCTAACATTACAGCCTTCTAAATGTTAAAAGAACATTGAACTCAAAATATGCTTGAATAGGTTATAAAAGCAGCAGTTCAACATGTTAACCATATTAGTGCATGAATACAGTTAAGTTAAATAAAGCTATTTCAATATACACTATATGGCCAAAAGTACGTGGACATCTGACCATCTCACCTGCATATGAACATGTTAGATATCCCATTCTAAAACTAAGAACATTAATATGGTGTTGCCCCTTCCACTTTACGGCTATAACATCAACTCTTCCAGGAACAATTTCCACAATATTTTAGAGTTTGTCAGACACTGATGTTGCACAAGAAACTGTGGCTCGCAACTGGTATTTTATTTCATCCCAAATGTGTTCAATGGGGTTGAGATCAGGGCTCTGTGTAGGCCACTCAAGTTTCTCCATACCAAACTCATCAAACCATGTTTTGATGGACCTCACTTGTGCATAATGGCTCAGTCAATCTGGAACAGGAAAAGGGCCTTCCCCAAACTCTTGCCACAGAGTTGCAGGAATCCAATTGTTTAAATGTCTTTGTATCCTGTAGTATTAATATTACCCTTCACTGAAAGTAAGGGGCCACGTCCCAACCCTGAAAAACAGCCTTAGGCCATTATCCCTCCTTCGCCAAACTTTTCAGTAGGCACTATTAATTCCAGTAGGTAGCATTCGCCTGGCATCATCCAGACATCCAGATTCTTCTATCACACTGTCAGATAAACAAAATTCCTTAATCATGCCAGATAACTAATTTACACTGCCCCAAAGTCCCGTGGCAGTGCACTTTGCAACACTCTAGCCAGTGCTTGGCATTGCGTATGTTGAT